>NC_056748.1:328716164-329016164 GCF_019279795.1 Protopterus annectens
TACAGCAAACTCTACTATCTAAAGTACCATCATTTTTTAGACAACATCAACATCCAGAAAATAAATCAGATTAGCATCATAATGTACAGTGAATTGATACCCCACTTATTCTCATTGAAATATTGAATAACTTCAGTCAAATAATCAATATTTGACCTCCACACCATCTAGAAATCATCCAAATACCTGTGGCATATGTCTATCTCATCCAAAAATAAATTATGATTGACATCATATATGAATTGTTCCTCCAGGTAGCCCACAAAAAGGTCAGCATAATTGGCTGCAAAAGATGTCCCCATAGCTGAACCCTTCAATTGTAGATAGCACTCACCATTAATATAAAAAACATTTTTATTAAGCACATGTTCAGGTAGACATAAAAGGAAAATATTGAATCCAGGACTATATAATGGAATACAGTAAAGCCGATATTCCAATGCCATCAGGCCAGCCCAATGAGGTATATTTGTGTACAATGCTGTCACATCTAAAGTACACATGATCCAATCTAATTCTAATTGCATTTCTTAAATAATATTTAGAAATTCTCTTGTATCCTGGATCCTAGCTCTAAGATAGTGTAATAATGGTTTAAATGCTTTAAGATATTTGGTGAGATAAGTTGACAATGGTTCAGTTAAAGAGCCATTTCCTGAAACAATGGGTCTACCCAGCGGTTTATACAAATCTTTATGTATTTTAGGCAATAGGCAAAGTTGTTGTGGTAGAAGATCCTTTACAGTTAAATGAAAGGACATTTCCTTGCTGATAATATCCTCATCTACAGCCAGTTGAAGAAATTTATCTATATCAGCTTTGTGGGTAGGATCTATTGACATTTTTGCATAAAAAAGGCAATCAGACAGTTATCTTTGGGCTTCTGCCTGATACATAGACCAGTCCAATACAACTATAGCACCTCCTTTATCAGGTGGAACAATGACCAAAGTAATATTATTCTGAAGATTTTTCAGAGCTTGAAGTTCCACTTTAGATAAATTGTTTTTAAGAATACCTGTACCAGATCAAAACATAAAATGCAGATATTTCAGAACGCAATGCTGGAAGGTGGCAACATGCTTATTCATGGGCAGAATGACTTTGGATTTGTAAAATCTAAGTTCTGTCTGAGAATCATAATCATTAGAATATTTATTGACAGCAAAATGTAACCTTAGATTTAACAGTCTGCAAAATGATATCCCATCATTAGCAAAAACATCTTCACACACAAAAAATTTAGGAATAAAGTTTAATCCTTTGTTCAGTAGTTGTATTTCCACATCAGATAATGATACAGAGGAAATATTATATACATTACAAACTGTATTTATTGTGGTACTAACAGATGTAACATGTGGATGTCTGATTTATTTTTTCTACCACCCCTTCTTCTGGTCCTAAAGTGTTAAACAGACTCTGTTTTTTGGGAGCTGGTGACTCTTGCCTGTGTTCATTTTCAGTATCAGTTGCAGAGGAAGAATCTTCCCCAGAAGCTTCAGTAGCATTCATGGTCTTCTTAAGAATACCTTTCTTCCTTTTCCTCTTGGTGGGTGTATGTCCTGGATCTTTATTAGAAAATTTTACACTTATCTTTTGGCTAAATGGTTTAGCTTGATTACAGTCTCTGAGATCCCTATTAAATTTATGAATTTTTCTATCTTTCAGTTGTTTCTCAATTTCTATTAAGTCCTTAGTAAATTTATGAAAACAAATTTTAAAGGCAAGCTGATCTTCAAATGATTTAACCTTGCCACATATTTTAGTGACTTCAGTATGGGAATGAGAAACACTCAGCTCATAAAAAGTGAGTAGTACATCCGCAAAATGCATGGAGGCCATCTGTTGGTAAACAGCCCATTCTATCAATAGAATATCATCAGCCTGATTGACAAGAGGTTGCATATGTGTATGTAAGTCTCTTGGAGTTATGGCCTTAGAATTATAGGCTTTGAATAATTTCAAATGCCATACATTGGACTGTAAACTTTGCATAGACTTAGTGAGTTTGAAAAAGGCATGAACGTACAGGAAATCAAGATTACTATCAGTTGGTCCTTTGATTGTGCCAATATTGAATCCTTCCCCAAAAGCCTTTATGTCTTCTTTATCAGCAAATAAACCTTTGAGTATAGCCATCAATGTTTTAATTTTAATAGCCTAAGACAACTATGCAGTACATTTAACAATGGTTACCTGTAAATGCCATATTATTCCCAACTGACAACAAGAAGCTGATTTAACAAATGCTAATAAACATTCACAAAATCAATGCTAAATACAAATAATAAATATGATCAGCAGAAAAGATATCCCTTTTTGCTGTTTAACAAATGGCACTTCATCAAGCCAAAAGAATTCACATTGTCACCAGAAGTCAACAATTGTACGTAAAGTTTAAATCAAATGTTAGAACTGACAATTCTTCCTGTTCATTTTTTGAAGATATATATATATATATATATATATATATATATATATATATATATATATATATTTATATATGTATATATATATCTATATGGATCTACCTTACAAGCTTGACACTTCAGAAGATCGACATTTAGAATGACGAGACCACAAGAACGAAACCACAAAAACACGAAAGTTCACATGCCTGACAAACCACAATCCTGACAGTTAACAAAATAAAAAGTTTGCTGTTCCACACAACACACACACAACACAAGCATGCCAACAACCTAAAAACCTACACTACACCTTACACACAACTATCTATGCACTAACCTTAACCCAAACCCTAACCCTAAGGTCCGTCACTATCGCACACTTACCTTACCTGCACCCTACCCCTAACTCACCTAATCCACCCCTAACCCTCAAGTCCCTCACTATCGCATGCTTACCTTACCCGCACCTTAACCCTAACTAACTTAATCCACCCCTAGCCCTCAAATCCCTAACTATCGCACACATACCTTACCCACACCCTAACCCTAAATCTCTCACTATCGCACACTTACCTTACCCGCATCCTAACCCTATGTCCCTCACTATCGCACACTCACCTTACTCACACCCTAACCCTAAATCCCTCACTATCGCATACTTACCAAGTCGCGCTCACACGTTTCCCATGTCAGTGTTTTCGCTGTTGGGATTACAAGTTGTTGGTTATCTGCTCCGTCTGTCTTGTGGTCTCTTCGTTCTAAATGTCGATCTTGTGAAGTGTCGAGCTTGTAAGGTAGATCCATATATATATATATATATATATATATATATATATTGAATAGATTGCAACAGTGTACATAATTACAATTTTCAGTATTGGTAGCTTTACTCACAATTAGGTTTATACTCCAACACAAGTCACAAAACACTGTCCAGATTCTTTAAAAAATGATTTGTCATAGAAAAAACAGTGCCATCATCATTGATTGCCCTCGCATTAAAATTTCAAGTCACCCAAGCTGGCATTTTGTAATGGGTATTTTCTTAAACAAAAACCAGATGTTAAAATTATTTATTCTTGCCATCATGATCAGTGCAAACAATTGAGCTCAAACAGCAAAGCTTAACTTGTACAAGTTCACAATAATTTGCCAGAACAATAAGAACTTTGATAAACCAAATACAAAAACCATACAATTCGAATTGGCTGAAAAAAGGATTTATTTAAGTTCACAATAATTCACAGCTATAATCACTCCAAAATGTCAATACGCAGAAACATTTTTAGTCCACGTGAACTCCACTAACAGTTTCAGAAGCTGCAACACACCAAAGGTCCTTTTTGCTCTCCTTTCTCCTTAAAGATGTTAAAATTATTTATATTCGCTGTTATAATGAACCCAAACACTGTCCGGCATTTCGCCTCATATTTTTGGTCTGGAGTTTTCTGGCAAATAACTATGGACTGAAGTCACTAAAAAAAATACATACATTTGAGTTTTAGACTTTATATTCTTCAGAAAATCCATGTTAACACAAATTCTGTTATTCTAGAAACTTTCTAAGTTTATAAGAGCAGTATTTAAAAATAGTCCCTATTTTTGGGCCTTTGCCCCCCTATTATTTTAGGCTTTATCCATATTTCTTGCTCTAAGAAGTTGAGAGGAATACTCTACAGTAGAGTATTTTCTCTCAGTCTTACTTAGCTCTTTGGATGAGATGTTAAATCATGACCTTATCTGCATGAATTGCTGGTAGCTCAGGTGGACGTAAAAAAAAAAAATCATACCCCACTTATTGAAAAGAATTGGGCAAATTCCCCATTGCCCTGACCAAATTCCCCCTAGTCAGCATGAATACCAGCTCACGTATCCTATGAAAATAAGCCATTCACCTAGCTGGACTAACCTGGGCAACAAAATGTAAGTAAATAAAAGTAAAAAAAGATAGCAAGTCATGTGTTCCTCGTAACTTACTTCCTGAGATAATACAGCTACTAACTCAGCTTCAGATGCACTGATGTACATAATAAGGTGTTTACTCAAGTCAGCAGCAAACAAAACTATCTGTTTACACAAGATAGTTTTTAGTTGGTTAAAAGAATCATCTGCTGCTGGTGTTCCCATTATCTGCATCACTTTTAGTTGGTTAAAAGACTCATCTGTTGCTGTTGTTCCCATTATCTGCATCACTTTTAGTTGGTTAAAAGACTCATCTGCTGCTGGTGTTCCCATTATTTGCATCACTTTTAGTTGGTTAAAAGACTAATCTGCTGTTGGTGTTCCCATTATCTGCGTCACTTTTAGTTGGTTAAAAGACTCATCTGCTGCTGGTGTTCCCATTATCTGCATCACTTTTAGTTGGTTAAAGGACTCATCTGCTGCTGGTGTTCCCATTATCTGCATCACTTTTAGTTGGTTAAAAGACTCATCTGCTGCTGGTGTTCCCATTATCTGCCTCACTTTTAGTTGGTTAAAAGACTCATCTGCTGCTGTGGTTCCCATTATCTGCATCACTTTTAGTTGGTTAAATGTCTCATCTGCTGCTGGTGTACCCATTATCTGCATCACTTTTAGTTGGTTAAAAGACTCATCTGCTGCTGTGGTTCCCATTATCTGCATCACTTTTAGTTGGTTAAAAGTCTCATCTGCTGCTGGTGTTCCCATTATCTGCCTCACTTTTAGTTGGTTAAAAGACTCATCTGCTGCTGGTGTTCCCATTATCTGCATCACTTTTAGTTGGTTAAAAGACTCATCTGCTGCTGTTGTTCCCATTATCTGCGTCACTTTAAGTTGGTTAAAAGACTCATCTGCTGCTGTGGTTCCCATTATCTGCATCACTTTTAGTTGGTTAAATGTCTCATCTGCTGCTGGTGTACCCATTATCTGCATCACTTTTAGTTGGTTAAAAGACTCATCTGCTGCTGTGGTTCCCATTATCTGCATCACTTTTAGTTGGTTAAAAGTCTCATCTGCTGCTGGTGTTCCCATTATCTGCGTCACTTTTAGTTGGTTAAAATACTCATCTGCTGCTGGTGTTCCCATTATCTGCCTCACTTTTAGTTGGTTAAAAGACTCATCTGCTGCTGGTGTTCCCATTATCTGCATCACTTTTAGTTGGTTAAAAGACTCATCTGCTGCTGTTGTTCCCATTATCTGCGTCACTTTAAGTTGGTTAAAAGACTCATCTGCTGCTGTGGTTCCCATTATCTGCATCACTTTTAGTTGGTTAAATGTCTCATCTGCTGCTGGTGTTCCCATTATCTGCGTCACTTTTAGTTGGTTAAAATACTCATCTGCTGCTGGTGTTCCCATTATCTGCCTCACTTTTAGTTGGTTAAAAGACTCATCTGCTGCTGTTGTTCCCATTATCTGCGTCACTTTAAGTTGGTTAAAAGACTCATCTGCTGCTGTGGTTCCCATTATCTGCATCACTTTTAGTTGGTTAAAAGACTCATCTGCTGCTGGTGTTCCCATTATCTGCATCACTTTTAGTTGGTTAAAGGACTCATCTGCTGCTGTGGTTCCCATTATCTGCATCACTTTTAGTTGGTTAAAAGTCTCATCTGCTGCTGGTGTTCCCATTATCTGCCTCACTTTTAGTTGGTTAAAAGACTCATCTGCTGCTGGTGTTCCCATTATCTGCCTCACTTTTAGTTGGTTAAAAGACTCATCTGCTGCTGGTGTTCCCATTATCTGCATCACTTTTAGTCGGTTAAAAGACTCATCTGCTGCTGGTGTACCCATTATCTGCATCACTTTTAGTTGGTTAAAAGACTCATCTGCTGCTGGTGTTCCCATTATCTGCATCACTTTTAGTTGGTTAAAAGACTCATCTGCTGCTGGTGTTCCTATTATCTGCATCACTTTTAGTTGGTTAAAAGACTCATCTGCTGCTGTTGTTCCCATTATCTGCGTCACTTTAAGTTGGTTAAAAGACTCATCTGCTGCTGTTGTTCCCATTATCTGCATCACTTTTAGTTAGTTAAAATTATCTGCCTCACTTTTAGTTGGTTAAAAGACTCATCTGTTGCTGTTGTTCCCATTATCTGCGTCACTTTAAGTTGGTTAAAAGACTCATCTGCTGCTGGTGTTCCCATTATCTGCATCACTTTTAGTTGGTTAAAAGACTCATCTGCTGCTGTTGTTCCCATTATCTGCGTCACTTTAAGTTGGTTAAAAGACTCATCTGCTGCTGGTGTTCCCATTATCTGCATCACTTTTAGTTGGTTAAAAGACTCATCTGCTGCTGGTGTTCCCATTATGTGCATCACTTTTAGTTAGTTAAAAGACTCATCTGCTGCTGGTGTTCCCATTATCTGCATCACTTTTAGTTGGTTAAAAGACTCATCTGCTGCTGGTGTTCCCATTATCTGCCTCGCTTTTAGTTGGTTAAAAGACTCACCTGCTGCTGGTGTTCCCATAATCTGCATCACTTTTAGTTAGTTAAAATACTCATCTGCTGCTGGTGTACCCATTATCTGCATCACTTTTAGTTGGTTAAAAGACTCATCTGCTGCTGTTGTTCCCATTATCTGCGTCACTTTAAGTTGGTTAAAAGACTCATCTGCTGCTGGTGTTCCCATTATCTGCATCACTTTTACTTGGTTAAAGGACTCTGCTGCTGCTGTTGTTCCCATTTTCTGCATCAATTTTAGTCGGTTAAAAGACTCATCTGCTGTTGGTGTTCCCATTATCTGCATCACTTTTAGTTGCTTAAAAGACTCATCTGCTGCTGGTGTTCCTATTATCTGCGTCACTTTTAGTTGGTTAAAAGACTCATCTGCTGCTGGTGTTCCCATTATCTGCATCACTTTTAGTTGGTTAAAGGACTCATCTGCTGCTGGTGTTCCCATTATCTGCATCACTTTTAGTTGGTTAAAAGACGCATCTGCTGCTGGTGTTCCCATTATCTGCATCACTTTTAGTTGGTTAAAGGACTCATCTGCTGCTGGTGTTCCCATTATCTGCATCACTTTTAGTTGGTTAAAGTACTCATCTGCTGCTGGTGTTCCCATTATCTGCATCACTTTTAGTTGGTTAAAAGACTCATCTGCTGCTGGTGTTCCCATTATCTGCCTCACTTTTAGTTGGTTAAAAGACTCATCTGCTGCTGGTGTTCCCATTATCTGCATCACTTTTAGTTGGTTAAAGGACTCATCTGCTGCTGGTGTTTCCATTATCTGCATCACTTTTAGTTGGTTAATAGACTCATCTGCTGCTGGTGTTCCCATTATCTGCATCACTTTTAGTTGGTTAAAGGACTCATCTGTTGCTGTAGTTCCCATTATCTGTAACACTTTTAGTTAGTTAAAAGACTCATCTGCTGCTGGTGTTCCTATTATCTGCATCACTTTTAGTTGGTTAAAGGACTCATCTGCTGCTGGTGTTCCCATTATCTGCGTCACTTTTAGTTGGTTAAAAGACTCATCTGCTGCTGTTGTTCCCATTATCTGCGTCACTTTTAGTTGGTTAAAAGACTCATCTGTTGCTGTTGTTCCCATTATCTGCATCACTTTTAGTTGGTTAAAAGACTCATCTGCTGTTGTTGCTCCCATTATCTGCATCACTTTTAGTTGGTTAAAAGACTCATCTGCTGTTGTTGCTCCCAGTATCTGCATCACTTTTAGTTGGTTAAAGGACTCATCTGCTGCTGGTGTTCCCATTATCTGCGTCACTTTTAGTTGGTTAAAAGACTCATCTGTTGCTGTTGTTCCCATTATCTGCATCACTTTTAGTTGGTTAAAAGACTAATCTGCTGCTGTTGTTCCCATTATCTGCATCACTTTTAGTTGGTTAAAAGACTCATCTGCTGCTGGTGTTCCCATTATCTGGATCACTTTTAGTTGGTTAAAAGACTTATCTGCTGCTGGTGTTCCCATTATCTGTATTACTTTTACTTGGTTAAAAGGCTTATCTGCTGCTGGTGTTCCCACTATCTGCATCACTTTTAGTTGGTTAAAAGACTCATCTGCTGCTGGTGTTCCCATTATCTGCAACACTTTTAGTTAGTTAAAAGACTCATCTGCTGCTGGTGTTCCCATTATTTGCATCACTTTTAGTTGGTTAATAGACTCATCTGCTGCTGGTGTTCCCATTATTTGCATCACTTTTAGTTGGTTAATAGACTCATCTGCTGCTGTTGTTCCCATTATCTGCATCACTTTTAGTTGGTTAAAAGGCTTATCTGCTGATTATCTGTCACTTTTAGTTGGTAAAAAGACTCATTTGTTGCTGTTGTTCCCATTATCTGCATCACTTTTAGTTGGTTAAAAGACTCATCTGCTGCTGGTGTTCCTATTATCTGCATCACTTTTAGTTGGTTAAAGGACTCATCTGCTACTGGTGTTCCCATTATCTGCTTCACTTTTAGTTGGTAAAAAGACTCATCTGTTGCTGTTGTTCCCATTATCTGCATCACTTTTAGTTGGTTAAAGGACTCATCTGCTGCTGTAGTTCCCATTATCTGTATCACTTTTAGTTGGTTAAAAGGCTCATCTGCTGCTGGTATTCCCATTATCTGCATCACTTTTAGTTGGTAAAAAGACTCATTTGTTGCTGTTGTTCCCATTATCTGCATCACTTTTAGTTAGTTAAAAGACTCATCTGCTGCTGGTGTTCCCATTATCTGCATCACTTTTAGTTGGTTAAAAGACTCATCTGCTGCTGTTGTTCCCATTATCTGCGTCACTTTAAGTTGGTTAAAAGACTCATCTGCTGCTGTTGTTCCCATTATCTGCATCACTTTAATTGGTTAAAAGACTCATCTGCTGCTGGTGTTCCTATTATCTGCATCACTTTTAGTTGGTTAAAAGACTCATCTGCTGCTGGTGTTCCCATTATCTGCATCACTTTTAGTTGGTTAAAAGACTCATCTGCTGCTGGTGTTCCCATTATCTGCATCACTTTTAGTTGGTTAAAAGACTCATCTGCTGCTGGTGTTCCCATTATCTGCATCACTTTTAGTTGGTTAAAAGACTCATCTGCTGCTGGTGTTCCCATTATCTGCATCACTTTTAGTTGGTTAAAAGACTCATCTGCTGCTGGTGTTCCCATTATCTGCATCACTTTTAGTTGGTTAAAGACTCATCTGCTGCTGGTGTTCCCATTATCTGCATCACTTTTAGTTGGTTAAAGACTCATCTGCTGACTCATCTGCTGCTGGTGTTCCCATTATCTGCATCACTTTTAGTTGGTTAAAGACTCATCTGCTGCTGGTGTTCCCATTATCTGCATCACTTTTAGTTGGTTAAAAGACTCATCTGCTGCTAGTTGTTAAAAGACTCATCTGCTGCTGGTGTTCCCATTATCTGCAACACTTTTAGTTAGTTAAAAGACTCATCTGCTGCTGGTGTTCCCATTATTTGCATCACTTTTAGTTGGTTAATAGACTCATCTGCTGCTGGTGTTCCCATTATTTGCATCACTTTTAGTTGGTTAATAGACTCATCTGCTGCTGTTGTTCCCATTATCTGCATCACTTTTAGTTGGTTAAAAGGCTTATCTGCTGCTGTAGTTCCCATTATCTGTATCACTTTTAGTTGGTAAAAAGACTCATTTGTTGCTGTTGTTCCCATTATCTGCATCACTTTTAGTTGGTTAAAAGACTCATCTGCTGCTGGTGTTCCTATTATCTGCATCACTTTTAGTTGGTTAAAGGACTCATCTGCTACTGGTGTTCCCATTATCTGCTTCACTTTTAGTTGGTAAAAAGACTCATTTGTTGCTGTTGTTCCCATTATCTGCATCACTTTTAGTTGGTTAAAGGACTCATCTGCTGCTGTAGTTCCCATTATCTGTATCACTTTTAGTTGGTTAAAAGGCTCATCTGCTGCTGGTATTCCCATTATCTGCATCACTTTTAGTTGGTAAAAAGACTCATTTGTTGCTGTTGTTCCCATTATCTGCATCACTTTTAGTTGGTTAAAAGAGTCATCTGCTGCTGGTGTTCCTATTATCTGCATCACTTTTAGTTGGTTAAAGGACTCATCTGCTACTGCTGTTCCCATTATCCGCATCACCTTTAGTTGGTTAAAAGACTTATCTGCTGCTGTCGTTTCCATCATCTGCATCACTTTTAGTTGGTTAAAAGACTCATCTGCTGCTGGTGTTCCCCTTATCTGCATCACTTTTAGTTGGTTAAAAGACTCATCTGCTGCTGGCGTTCCCATTATCTGCATCACTTTTAGTTGGTTAAAAGACTCATCTGTTGTTGTTGTTCCCATTATCTGCATCACTTTTAGTTGGTTAAAGACTCATCTGCTGCTGGTGTTCCCATTATCTGCATCACTTTTAGTTGGTTAAAAGACTCATCTGCTGCTGTTGTTCCCATTATCTGCATCACTTTTAGTTGGTTACAAGACTCATCTGTTGCTGGTGTTCCCATTATCTGCATCACTTTTAGTTGGTTAAATGACTCATCTGCTGCTGGTGTACGCATTATCTGCATCACTTTTAGTTGGTTAAAAGACTCATCTGCTGCTGTTGTTTCCATTATCTGCATCACTTTTAGTTGGTTAAAAGACTCATCTTCTGCTGGTGTTCCCATTATCTGCATCACTTTTAGTTGGTTAAAAGACTCATGTGCTGCTGGTGTTCCCATTATCTGCATCACTTTTAGTTGCTTAAAAGACTCATCTGCTGCTGGTGTTCCCATTATCTGCATCACTTTTAGTCGGTTAAAAGACTCTTCTGCTGCTGGTGTTCCCATTATTTGCATCACGTTTAGTTGGTTAAAAGACTCACCTGCTTCTGTTGTTCCCATTATCTGTATCACTTTTAGTTGGTTAAATGACTCATCTGCTGCTGGTGTTCCCATTATCTGCATCACTTTAGTTGGTTAAAATACTCATCTGTTGCTGTTGTTACCATTACCTGCATCACTTTTAGTTGGTTAAAATACTCATCTGCTGCTGGTGTTCCCATTATCTGCATCACTTTTAGTCGGTTAAAATACTCATCTGTTGCTCCTGTTACCATTATCTGCATCACTTTTAGTTGGTTAAAATACTCATCTGTTGCTCCTGTTACCATTACCTGCATCACTTTTAGTTGGTTAAAATACTCATCTGCTGCTGGTGTTCCCATTATCTGCATCACTTTAGTTGGTTAAAATACTCATCTGTTGCTGCTGTTACCATTATCTGCATCACTTTTACTTGGTTAAAAGGCTTATCTGCTGCTGGTGTTCCCATTATCTGCATCACTTTTAGTTGGTTAAAAGACTCATCTGCTGCTGGTGTTCCCATTATCTGCATCACTTTTAGTTGGTTAAAAGACTCATCTGTTGCTGTTGTTCCCATTATCTGCATCACTTTAGTTGGTTAAAAGACTCATCTGTTGCTGCTGTTACCATTATCTGCATCACTTTTAGTTGGTTAAAATACTCATCTGCTGCTGGTGTTCCCATTATCTGCATCACTTTTAATTGGTTAAAAGACTCATCTGCTGCTGGTGTTCCCATTATCTGCATCACTTTTCGTTGGTTAAAGGACTCATCTGCTGAGTGTTCCCATTATCTGCAACACTTTAGTTGGTTAAAAGACTCATCTGTTGCTGCTGTTACCATTATCTGCATCACTTTTAGTTGGTTAAAATACTCATCTGCTGCTGGTGTTCCCATTATCTTGATCACTTTTAGTTGGTTAAAAGACTCATCTGCTGCTAGTGTTCCCATTATCTGCATCACTTTAGTTGGTTAAAATACTCATCTGCTGCTGGTGTTCCCATTATCTTGATCACTTTTAGTTGGTTAAAAGACTCATCTGCTGCTAGTGTTCCCATTATCTTGATCACTTTTAGTTGGTTAAAAGACTCATCTGCTGCTGGTGTTCCCATTATCTTGATCACTTTTAGTTGGTTAAAAGACTCATCTGCTGCTGGTGTTCCCATTATCTTGATCACTTTTAGTTGGTTAAAAGACTCATCTGTTGCTGCTGTTACCATTATCTGCATCACTTTTAGTTGGTTAAAATACTCATCTGCTGCTGGTGTTCCCATTATCTTGATCACTTTTAGTTGGTTAAAAGACTCATCTGCTGCTAGTGTTCCCATTATCTGCATCACTTTAGTTGGTTAAAATACTCATCTGCTGCTGGTGTTCCCATTATCTTGATCACTTTTAGTTGGTTAAAAGACTCATCTGCTGCTAGTGTTCCCATTATCTTGATCACTTTTAGTTGGTTAAAAGACTCATCTGTTGCTGCTGTTACCATTATCTGCATCACTTTTAGTTGGTTAAAATACTCATCTGCTGCTGGTGTTCCCATTATCTTGATCACTTTTAGTTGGTTAAAAGACTCATCTGCTGCTAGTGTTCCCATTATCTGCATCACTTTAGTTGGTTAAAATACTCATCTGCTGCTGGTGTTCCCATTATCTTGATCACTTTTAGTTGGTTAAAAGACTCATCTGCTGCTGGTGTTCCCATTATCTGCATCACTTTTAGTTGGTTAAAAGACTCTTCTGCTGCTGTTGTTCCCTTTATCTGCATCACTTTTAGTTGGTTAAATGACTCATCTGCTGCTGGTGTACGCATTATCTGCATCACTTTTAGTTGGTTAAAAGACTCATCTGCTGCTGTTTCCATTATCTGCATCACTTTTAGTTGGTTAAAAGACTCATCTTCTGCTGGTGTTCCCATTATCTGCATCACTTTTAGTTGGTTAAAAGACTCATCTGCTGCTGGTGTTCCCATTATCTGCATCACTTTTAGTTGGTTAAAAGACTCATCTGCTGCTGGTGTTCCCATTATCTGCATCACTTTTAGTCGGTTAAAAGACTCATCTGCTGCTGGTGTTCCCATTATTTGCATCACTTTTAGTTGGTTAAAAGACTCACCTGCTTCTGTTGTTCCCATTATCTGTATCACTTTTAGTTGGTTAAATGACTCATCTGCTGCTGGTGTTCCCATTATCTGCATCACTTTAGTTGGTTAAAATACTCATCTGTTGCTGCTGTTACCATTATCTGCATCACTTTTAGTTGGTTAAAATACTCATCTGCTGCTGGTGTTCCCATTATCTGCATCACTTTAGTTGGTTAAAATACTCATCTGTTGCTGCTGTTACCATTATCTGCATCACTTTTAGTTGGTTAAAAGACTCACCTGCTTCTGTTGTTCCCATTATCTGCATCACTTTAGTTGGTTAAAATACTCATCTGTTGCTGCTGTTACCATTATCTGTATCACTTTTAGTTGGTTAAATGACACATCTGCTGCTGGTGTTCCCATTATCTGCATCACTTTAGTTGGTTAAAATACTCATCTGTTGCTGCTGTTACCATTATCTGCATCACTTTTAGTTGGTTAAAATACTCATCTGCTATTGGTGTTCCCATTATCTGCATCACTTTTAGTTGGTTAAAAGACTCATCTGCTGCTGGTGTTCCCATTATCTGCATCACTTTAGTTGGTTAAAATACTCATCTGTTGCTGCTGTTACCATTATCTGCATCACTTTTAGTTGGTTAAATGACTCATCTGCTGCTGGTGTTCCCATTATCTGCATCACTTTAGTTGGTTAAAATACTCATCTGTTGCTGCTGTTACAATTATCTGCATCACTTTTAGTTGGTTAAAATACTCATGTGCTATTTGTGTTCCCATTATCTGCATCACTTTTAGTTGGTTAAAAGACTCATCTGCTGCTGGTGTTCCCATTATCTGCATCACTTTAGTTGGTTAAAATACTCATCTGTTGCTGCTGTTACCATTATCTGCATCACTTTTAGTTGGTTAAAAGGCTTATCTGCTGCTGGTGTTCCCATTATCTGCATCACTTTTAGTTGGTTAAAAGACTCATCTGCTGCTGGTGTTCCCATTATCTGCATCACTTTTAGTTGGTTAAAGGACTCATCTGCTGAGTGTTCCCATTATCTGCATCACTTTAGTTGGTTAAAAGACTCATCTGTTGCTGCTGTTACCATTATCTGCATCACTTTTAGTTGGTTAAAAGACTCATCTGCTGCTGGTGTTCCCATTATCTGGATCACTTTTAGTTGGTTAAAAGAGTCATCTGCTGATGGTGTTCCCATTATCTGCATCACTTTTAGTTGGTTAAAATACTCATCTGCTGCTGGTGTTCCTATTATCTGGATCACTTTTAGTTGGTTAAGAGAGTCATCTGCTGCTGGTGTTCCCATTATCTGCATCACTTTTAGTTGGATAAAAGACTCATCTGCTGCTGGTGTTCCCAGTATCTGCATCACTTTTAGTTGGTTAAAAGACTCATCTGCTGCTGTTGTTCCCATTATCTGCATCACTTTTAGTTAGTTAAAAGACTCATCTGCTGCTGGTGTTCCCATTATCTGCATCACTTTTAGTTAGTTAAAAGACTCATCTGCTGCTGTTGTTCCCATTATCTGCATCACTTTTAGTTAGTTAAAAGACTCATCTGCTGCTGGTGTTCCCATTATCTGCATCACTTTTAGTTGGTTAAAAGACTCATCTGCTGCTGTTGTTCCCATTATCTGCATCACTTTTAGTTGGTTAAAAGACTCATCTGCTGCTGGTGTTCCCATTATCTGCATCACTTTTAGTTGGTTAAAAGACTCATCTGCTGCTGGTGTTCCCATTATCTGCATCACTTTTAGTTGGTTAAAAGGCTTATCTGCTGCTGGCGTTTCCATTATCTGCATCACTTTTAGTTGGATAAAAGGCTTATCTCCTGCTGCTGTTCCCATTATCTGCATCACTTTTAGTTGGTTAAAAGACTCATCTGCTGCTGGTGTTCCTATTATCTGCATCACTTTTAGTTGGTTAAATGACTCATCTGCTGTTGGTGTTCCCATTATCTGCATCACTTTTAGTTGGTTAAAAGACTCATCTGCTGCTGGTGTTCCTATTATCTGCATCACTTTTAGTTGGTCAAATGACTCATCTGCTGTTGGTGTTCCCATTATCTGCATCACTTTTAGTTGGTTAAAAGACTCATCTGCTGCTGTTGTTCCCATTATCTGCATCACTTTTATTTGGTTAAAAGACTCATCTGCTGCTGGTGTTCCCATTATCTGTGTCACTTTTCGTTGGTTAAAAGACGCATCTGCTGCTGGTGTTCCCATTATCTGCGTCACTTTTAGTTGGTTAAAAGACTCATCTGCTGCTGGTGTTCCCATTATCTGCATCACTTTTAGTTTGTTAAATGACTCATCTGCTGCTGGTGTTCCCATTATTTGCATCACTTTTAGTTGGTTAAAGGACTCATCTGCTGCTGGTGTTCCCAGTATCTGCATCACTTTTAGTTGGTTAAAAGACTCATCTCCTGCTGGTGTTCCCATTATCTGCATCACTTTTACTTGGTTAAAAGGCTTATCTGCTGCTGGTGTTCCCATTATCTGCATCACTTTTAGTTGGTTAAAAGACTCATCTGCTGCTGGTGTTCCCATTATCTGCATCACTTTTAGTTGGTTAAAGGACTCATCTGCTGCTGTTGTTCCCATTATCTGCATCACTTTTAGTTGGTTAAAAGACTCATCTGCTGCTGGTGTTCCCATTATCTGCATCACTTTTAGTTGGTTAAAAGACTCATCTGTTGCTATTGTTCATGCTATCTTGACAGGCAGCAAGGTCTACTTGTAAGGTCTACTTGAATAAATTCTGACTTAAAGTTCTGGTAATCCTTGACTAGATCCATGGGGGCCTCTCTTGATCCTCCTGTTACTTCTCCACAAATTCTTCTGGCAAGAGGCACATACGTAACCATTCCTTAGCCTATCTTCCCTCTTTTGAACTAGCCAGGTGAGGGTTAAGTGGAGTGGCAGAGTCCCTGTTAATGAAAGGGCAGTTTTCCATCTGACTGGTCAGGCATATGGACCTTAAAGCATGATAACCTCATTCTAAAAATAAGGCATAGCTATTCTTTTTTTAACAGTTTAGGTTAAAATAGGCCCACTATTTTTGATTCTATATAAAGACACACACTGGAGAAACCAACATAAACTGCTGGAAGATCTGTTCTCAAGCTATAAATGCCAATGTTACAAAGAAAATGGATGAGAAGTTAGACCTCATATGTCCAAATATGTATAGAATATTATTTGAATATGTATTAAGTTTAATGTATAATTATATATTGCACTGACTATGACGGCTGTGCATGGATTAATTATGTTTTTTTCAACAATGTATCTTGACTGAAAGTATTTAGGCACTGTTTTCTACAATTACTTAATACTATTGTACAAAATAATTATTTCAGTGCTTATGGATGCCTCATCTTTCAGCTGTTATTCTACATGGCTAGGATTCCTCACTCCTGGCTGTAACTGATAAAAATAACTAATTACCTCACAATCCACAGCAGAGCTTACAAAATCCTGAAAAAAAAAACTAATTGATTTTTCTGCCTGCATAAAGTTTTCCTCATCCTTAGCTCTTACTGATAAATAAAACTAATCACCTCACCATCCACAGTTGTAAAGAATCTGCAGCAGAGCTCATTAACCCGTTACATGGCAAAAATAAAAAAAAATGATTTATTTCTACATAAAGTGTCTGTCATAGTTTACTTGTCTGCCTGCCATAATCTCAATATAATTTGGAGTCTACACAGTTTACAATAGTTGGGTGTCATATAACCTTGTAACCCAGTCTAGAATGTCCCCTTCCTAGTTTCAATTCTACATATCAAAACTAATACACTACATCTCTCTCTATTTTTCAGCTGCAAGATATCTCTCTGAAGGTTTTAAGTTTTTCAAACTTTTTGTAGTGAACAGCATTCTATGTATAAGAAATATATGATGCTTGTAGTATAAAATAGCGTTAATGTATGTTTAGAAGTTTTGTATCCCACTGTTTAATTGCAAATGATTGAGAAGCCAGTTTATGAGAGGACTAATATTGTGAGCACTCAGTTGTTAAGTAATAGTGTAGACATTGCATTAATAGTACATTTTTGCATACTTAAAAGCCTCTTTCTTTGTATTGCTTGCACAAGTAGAGCAAGTGTTTAGCTGTTTCTGGAGAATATTATCAAGATACTATGAATTAGTGCTTCATTGCATCATTTCCTCTGCTGACATAAGTGCATGCAAAGGAAATAAACCTCCCCAAAAAACTGCAGCTACAAAAGAAACTATATGTCCTAAGGGGATCTATATTAATTCATTGAAAACTAATTCTAGTGAACTTGTGTTCATTGAACACAAACCAGCGAACGGCTGTTCATCGAACGTTAACTTCAGCAAACATTTTTCTGTGAGAAGGGAATTACTTGTCCCCCACACCGACTGTACCACAAACTATATTATATCAAACCCCCTACTTATATATACCAATTTCGAGATCGCGCTACAGTGGGGAAAAAGCCAAATTTCATAATGCTGGCCACCTAACTCCCTTCCCTTATAAAAATGTTCGCTGAAGTGAACATTTGATGAATGGCCATTAGCTCATTTGTGTTCGATGAACAGCCGTTCGCTGGAATTAGTTTTCGACAAATTAATATTGATCCATCCTAAGGGATTCTCAGGCATTCTTAAGAACTTGCATATCTTTATTCTCATGATTCCTGCCATTGCCCTAAAGAATCACATCTGTTTTTTATGCATCTTTCCTTCAATCTACCAAGTAATTTAAAAGCTGTCTTACCCTGCATTTAACTGCATTTAAGGTCATACCTATCCATTTTTATTTTTTTAATCACTGTCTTAAATACTGTCTAAAGTTTATAGCACAAGAAAATATATTTATTTCCTTACCTGAGCTGGCTTATTTATTTATTTTTGTTCTAGTTTGCTAGAATTACAGTAGATGGAGATTATGAAAGGTAGTCTATAATTTATAAATATTTTTGGCACTGTGTCAACAGTTTGCACAGTTACGCTTGTTGCTAAATGTTGTGTTTTTGGCATAAAGCAGCTCTTTCTTAGCTGTAGGTCTGTCTCTGGCCATTATCAAAATTGCTGAAAAGGCACTATATGCTATTAGAAAGTCAGCCTCTTCCTCTCTTCCTTTATTATTTTTCTGTTTAGTATATACATTGTTAATCTACCTCTACTATTCCCCTAACCCTTTTCTCTTTTCTAATCTGCTATAAAGATTCCTTATCCTTGGCTGTGACTGATAAATATAACTAATTATCTCACCACCTGCACCTGTATAGAATCTATGGTAAAGCTCATAAAAAAATAATTATTTTTTTCTTCCTGCATAAAATATATGTTGTAGTTTACTTATCAGATTGCCTATAATCTCTACTTGATATAATTTAGGGGTCTCTATGGCTTGAAATAGCGGGGCATCTTATAACTTTGCAACCCAGTGTGATTTTCCCTTTCCTGATTTCTCTTCTATATATCACAGCTAATAAACTGCGCTATATCCCTCTCTCTTTCTCAGCTGCATGATATTTCTCTGAACTCTTTTTTATTTACCTGTTAAACTCCCCCAGCAGATTACCTTGTACAAGGTGAGGTCCTGCATATCTCTCAACCAATGAGCACAAGAAATCTGGACAAAGCCAAAAATAATGGGGGGGGGAGCAAAGCCCCCAAAATAGGGACATATTTTAAATATTGCTCTTAAAACTTATAATGTTGCTAGAATAAAAGATTTTGTGTTTGCATTTTCAGAAGGATATAAAGTCTGAAACTCAAATGTCTGTTTTTAATCAGTGACTTTAATACTCACTGATTTGCCAGAAAACCATACATTTTTATGAGGAACATACCAAAAAATAAGTCAGAAATCTGGACAATTGAGAGCTATGAGAGCCTGCTGTACTTGTCTCCACTCTGCTTGGTTTAACTACTCACCCCAATTACCCAAAGCTTAATCTCTCTGTCATCTCCTCTATGTCATCATCAGGTCTTAGACCAATATGGCAAAGATTCCATTTGCCAATCATTAGCCAATCAACTCTTTACTTATACTGCTTATCTTACAACCAGTCACCCACACTTCTGTCTCTCTTTTTCTCTCTGTCTCAAACACATACACACACACACACACACACACACACACACACACACACACACACACACACACACACACACACACACACACACACACACCTTCCTTAGGGTCACAATATTCTACTATTCCACTTTACCACATTACTTGCAATGCTCTCCACATTTCACTATGCCATAGTCTTACCTCAGCTACACAACACCAAATCCTTATCTACTACATATATCTCACTAATACCCATAGAATAAAAAAACAGATAACTTCACCTCTCTTCATTTATTTGCATCTCCTAACCCTCCTGCAGGCATACTTGCACTGTCACTCCATAATCCTTTCACACTGTCTCACCCCATCACTTATATTTAACTCAATACTACACTTGAATCTCTAGCTATCTAACCCTATTCCACTCCATCCACCCTTATGCTTTCATATACCTCACATAAAACTCTTTCTCTTTACATTCACACTTCTGTACATTTTATGTTAAACTTATCATTCCTAACAATCTTTTATCTCTACATCAAATTAACGAATATCTAATTGTATTCTTTTGCAGCCTAATACTTTAACTCATCACCAAGTCCCAATCCCTACAAGAAATTATTTGCTCTTCGCCAAACCTCTCTTTATAGTTGCCATGCAATATTTATATGATCTACTAATTATTCCTTTTTTAATGGCAACTTCTGTTCTAGATTCTATTAAAAACTCAACAAGTGCTGGTATTTGATTTAGGATCCCCTTATTTCTTTGTCTTTGCCTATACTCTGATATCAATCCTTGACAAGGAAGGCAATCTCTAACCCGCAGTCCAAATAAATTCTAAGTGTCTTCCCATTCTATCATCTTTCCCTCTCCAGTTATTTGTTCCCAATACCTTGGTTCCTTTGTCAGTTTTTTCCAACAAATTCCATCCCCTCTTACCTATTGTTTATATCCCTAATTGAAGTCAACCCTATTGGCAGAATCTCCTTTCCGCATTCCTGTGCTGGCTTAATTTTTAGGATGCTTTCTGCTACTTTGTAGGTATAATATTCTATATTGCTGTTCTCCTTAAAGGCCTGCATCCAAAACTCCAGTCTCCTTGTTTCTTGAGCTTCCTCCCTGTTTCATCTTCATCCCTTTCCACTTTGAATGATAGTTTTCTGCTGTGCCATATATAAGAGCCTTAACTGCGTAGCTGTGTAATACCCCATCAAATCTGGTAATCCCAATTTGCCCTGTTTTGCTGGAAGAATTAGGTTATCCCACTTGACTCTTGCCACCTTCCCCTTCAGCTCTTTATTAATTGCTATCCACAACTTCTCCTCTGGCTGATAAAAATATGCCTGACCTGTGTATAAAACTAATCGGACATAACACCATTTAACTGTTTATATCTTACTATCCATATCCATATAACAAAGCTTCCATTTCTCTCAGTTTTTGTATTATCTTTTGCTTAGTCTCTTTCCACATATCCTTAGCTGCCACATCCAAATTATTTATAATCCATACCCCTAAATGCTTCATTTTATCATGTTCCCATAAATATGGATATTGCTGAAACAATTCATATATGGGCACATAATTTACCACTATTACCTTTGTTTTAGTTTCATTAATTTTGTATCCCAAAAAGATTTGAAACTGTCTCAGAATGTTCCACAACACTGTATATTCTCTTTCTGGTTTTGTTGGGTATAAAGTAATATCATCTGCAAATAGAGCCAGTTTTTCTTGACTATCATACCAATTATATCCTTGAATTTCTGAGTCCCTTATTTTCTTTGCCAGTGGTTCTAAATCTAATGCAAATAACAAAGGGAAAGAGGACACCCCTGCCTGGTTCCTCTGCACAAGCAGAAATTATCAGAGAAGACCCCACCCACTTTAATTTTCACATCTGATCCCTCATATATCATCTTAATCAACCTTATATATTTTTTTCAGGAAATGCAAATGCTTCCATTGCCCTGCTCATAAAGTCCCTACTTACTCTGTCAAATGTTTTCTCTGCATCAAGGCCGACAAGCAACAATGGTATTTCTTACATTCTGCTTCCTTCCAGATCATCAATGTTCTGTTAATGTTGTCAAATGTATGCCACCCCTCCACAAAACCACATTGATCCATATCTATCAATTTTGGCATTTCTTTTGTCATTCTTTTAGCTATTATATACATGCACACTTTATAATCATGGGCCTGTATGAAGCTAAATCTGATGGATTTTTACCCTCTTCAGGTATTACAGCCACCACTGCTTTCTTCCAGGATGTTGTTCCTTCTCCTCCTCTGAAAATACTGTTAAACAAAACCTTCCAGATCTTTATCAGTTCTTTTCCTCCTAGCTTCCAAACTTCAATAGGAATACCATCTATTCCTGGGGACATTCCTGTAGATTTGTTATACATCACAATTTCTATCTCATCTCCTCCTATCCTAACCATTAATAATTTAACCTAGTCTACCTCTAACCTTGGCATATTTAATTCTTCCATAAACATTTCCATTCGTATCTTTTCTTGATTTCTGCTTTATACATTCGTTCATAGAATTTCTGAACTATTTGTAATACCTCTGCAGGATCTTTGTTCCTTTCTGTGTGATGGACTCCCTATGCTTGGTGACAGCCCTTTCTACTTTGCGTTACCTGAGTCGTTGTGCTAAATGTTTTTGTGCTCTATGGTTATTTTCAAAAACTGTTGCTTAACAGCAATCTTTCTAAACTTGTGTATATTATCGAGGTAGTCCTTATTTTCTGCTTAGCATTCTACAGTTGATTCTCTTCTTGTTCTGTGAGATTCCCCCTATTCTGCAATACTTTAACATTTGTCAGTCCCTCTAAATAATTTTTGTTAATCTTAACCATAGCTCCCTTTCTTTTATTTATGCTCTGTTTTTAAACTCCACTTTAAATTTATTCCAGTCCCTAGCTATATTTTCAGAAGTAATTTCTGTCCTCCCAAATAGCTCCTGAATAATCTCCACTACCCATTCCTTAAATTCCTCTCTTTTCAACAGATAGGTGGGAAAGTGCCAGTGGCCAGTGTCTCATTTTTATTTCATTACCCTATGTTTTATTTTAGCTATTATTGGCGCATAATCTGAAACAGTTATTGGGTGCATATCAACACCTTCAATTAAATGCACATGTTCCTGTAAAATGTAAATTCTGTCTAGCCTAGCCCAGTTTTTATATATTGAGGAATAATATGACAATTCACTCCAAACTCCTATTACTGAATTCACATCTTCCATACCAAATGTTTTCATAAATTTCTTCAAATATCTACCCTCTTTTGTTGTACTTTCCCTTCTGGCCCCCCTGACACATCTTCACTGCTGCAAATCAAATTCCACTCACCACCCATAAGTAATATTCCTTGGTGAAAATTTGTTATTTCTTTCAGAATTTTCTTAAGCTCCAGTATACCAGTTTTAGGTGAAATATAAATACATTCTAGTGTAATCCTCCTCCCTTGCCAGTATCCCCTTAACACTACAAATTTGCCATTATTATCTTTTATCCTCTTCTATCACTATTGGAGCTCCTCTTGCAATTAATATGAGTACTCCTCTGTTACTTTGTCCCAGATATTCCACAGAATAACCATCCTGAAAACCTTTCTTTATCAAATTCACATGTTGACAATTAAAGACATTACAGAAAGCATCATTGTATTAAAAAGTTATTATTACCACCTTTTCTGCATAACACTTTTTTGTTAAATATCTAGTTCCAGCTTTTGTGTTACATGCATACACTGTTTGGCAGGTTGAACTTTTATATAGTTGTTTCTTGTCATATCCATTTGAGCCTATGTTACATCTTACAAAACTGTTTGTTTTATTGAAAGCCCTCAAACAAACAAACAAAGCAAACATCCAGTACCCTCCTAAAACCTATTAATTTAATACTAACACACAAAACTATATATATCTTCAAATTCTTAAGTGTTATCCTCCTAATAGGAGCAAATGTCCCAAACTGACACCCACACTCACATACTTGAGTTAACCTAAAAGAAAGGTTATCCATGTTAAGACACATGGTGCAGCCTGTGCTTTTACTCAGTACGCACTGTTTTTGTCTTATCTTTATAGCTCTTCTAGCTGGGAAACCCCCTCAATTATTTCAACAAACATTATTTCCTAGCCAGTTTCTCTTTTCTTTTTTTCTAAGCCAATCACTCTCTTCCAAACTATAACCAATTTCTCTTTATCAAATTGTCACTATGGGACATGGGAACCAGACAGACAATTTTTCATTATAAGGTTGTTTTCATTAAGACCTGAGAACCAGACAGTCAAATTTCTCTTTATCAGATTGTTTCCATGGAGATATGCGGGCCAGATACAGAATTACTACTAAGCATACATCCATTTGCAAGAAAAAAAGTCTCATAATAGTCAATATTCTTTTTCATTTGTTTGCTTTCTGTTAAAACTTGTTACTAAATCAGTCTAAGGTCATTAATCCTGTCTTTCCCCCATGCAAGAATGAGAAAAAAACACATTCATTTTTCTTTTGTCATGCTCTTTTAATAAGACTTTTTTACATTGCTGTGCTTACATTTCTTAAAACTGAACAAGAAGAAATAGATGAGGGGAAAGAAAGGAAAAAAAGAACAGCAGCACCTATTTACAAGCCCCATTACACTTAAAACTGAGAAAACTTTACTTTATAGCATGCAAAGAAAACCATACACCACAAAAATCGTACTATTAAAATGTCTTCTTTTCTTACACTTGACTTTCTCCCCTCTCTTTCCCTCACCAAAGCATTTTTGAACATTAATGACATGAAGTAGGGCATATATTTTACAGTCCCCCACAAGTCCAACAAATTCTAAAAAAGTACAATATTTCCAGATTGTCTTATTTTGTCATATTTCACAAATATAATTATTACATTGTAATCCCACATTGGGTTACTGGTTTTATACTGTTCATCTCCCTCTCCCAAATCCTGTCTCTGCTTCATTTCTGATGTACTCTTGATTTTTTTATTCAACTCTCATGCTCCCTTCCTTTTCTCCATTTTCCATTGAAACAGAGAAAAAGGTTTCATAGGTACAGCCTTTATGTGGTCTTTAATACCAGAAGAATATGAAGCAGAATATCCTTCAGATTCCCTGCTCACTTTTTGTTGGACAAACTTTTGTATTTCCTACTTAGGATGTACTTCATCAAAAAAATGATTTTGTCCCTCCAGGGAAGAATACCTTGAAGACAGCTAGGTACAGCAGTTTGAATCTCACACCTGCATTTCAACATTTCCTGAATAATGGAATTAATTTATTCCTCTTCTGCCTAGTGTACAATGAGTAATCATTCTCCACACTTTGCTGTCTTCCTCGTTTAGTATTTTTTCCTTTTGCCACAGTTTTGTCAGAATCAACTCCTTCTGCTGGTAGGATTGCATCTTTACTATTAAAGGTCTAAGTTGCTTTCTCATAGCCAGGTTTGGAGCATACACATAATGTGCCCTTTTGAGTAACAACCCCTACTGTGTAATACCAGTCCAGTTGCTTATTCGTGCTTTCATAGAATTAATGCAGTCTGTTTCACGCAGCTTCTCTGGTGTAGCTGAAAATATCAGGTTTTCCCTATGTGGTCTGTCCTCTAATTCTATTATTTTTTGAAACATCTCTTCCTGAGCAGTCTCATATTCAGCCAGCCTTTTCTTCATTTCACCTCTGATTTTTTTTCAGCTTCACCTCATCTGAATATTTGTTTAAAGCATCTTCCATTTTTTCCAGCTTTTTGTTGTTTGTGTTGATATACTCCATCAGTGTTTCATTTATTTTAACCAGGTCTGTGTGCAGTTCTCTTGTATATTCCCGTAGGTTATTGGAAGTCATGCCTGGATGTTGCATTGCTTTATGTTGAACAGCTGCAGAGGTTTCCTCAGTCAGTGTTTCTTCCTCACTTTTTTCTAGGTGCTCTGTAATTCTTTTTTCCTGGCATCCCAGGCAGTACACTTACTAGCCAGTTACTGAAATTTACCCATAAACACAAAAGTCTATTGGCCTTCTCTGTTGAGTTTCTGTTTTCACACTGGGAGAGCTAGACTCAAGTTATTGCTCACTGTGCAGTCATCTTAGAAGCCCATCCCAGCAAAACTACATCCTGAAGTTTTGAGTTCAGAATGGCCAAAGATATTGTCCTGTGAACTGTCAGTAAAACTAAACTTAAATTTTTCAGTTGGTGGGAGATTTTAGACCCTTACACCATGATGCAAATGAAAACCCCATTCAGTATTCTTATTTATAAACAATTCCAAAGCTACTGCATCTCAAGGAAAGGGATGCAATGACTTTGAAGTATTGGCAGATGGCATTGTTGGGTTCACCAACATTGCTGGTCTTCTACCAGTAGTGCATATCTTGAACGTTAGTACACATGTATACTGTCCATGTACTACTGTATCATGACTCATGGTAATGAGGCAAAAAGGGACCAGGTATGACTATGATAACATTTCTCATAACCCTTCTGCAGTGAGACCTAGCTATCTGCTATAAGTATCAGCTGTGGTGCACAGTATTTAGACTGCATATCATACAAGGGCTAGCCACTCAGTATTCAAACAAATTTGTCTCTAAGTGATTTGGCTACAATGACTAATGTCACCAAAATGTGCATAGGTATTTGCTGGTGTTAAGTTGGTTGAGAACTCATGCTAATAGTGGAAGGGGTCTAAATTCCCCTATTGGTTAGTGTCAGCTATCCTGGGATGGCTGTGTTGAGTGAAAGATGGATGTAAAACCAAACAACCTGCCAAAATGAACTAAGGATTGTAACACTAAAAGCAGGCTCATTGATTGGATGCAGCTTGGAAATGGGTGACATAATGGTAAGGAGGAAACTAGATATTCAGTGTATTCAGCAGACAAGGTGGAAGGGCAGTACAACATTGTCCCTTGTCCTGGGATCCAAAGCATATTAGTCAGGGAGAGGACAGACTAGAAATGATGTGGGAACTGTGGTGAAACAGAGCATACTGAAGACAATGAGGGGATGTAATCAGACTCATGGGTATCAGGATCTGGGATAAAGTCAGACAATCTTCTTAATCTCAGCTTGTGTTCCAGAGCAAGACTGCAATGGTAAGGAAAAATGAGTATTCAAGCAACAGTTGCAGCACCTCTTCTACAAAGTGGAACAAAATTAGTTGGTCTTCATAATGGGGGTCCTGAATGCTCAAACTGGGACAGATAAAACAGGATATGAGGATTGCCTTGCCCCTCATGGTAGAGCAACAGGAGTAATGAAAGGAGAGACATTTTAGGCTTCTGTCTTGCAAATGGCTTAATGGTGGCCAACCCAAGTCTATGTTTAACTGTCGAATAACATTTCCATAGAATGGCTAAAGAATGAACCCTATCCAATGAATGTTCATTCAGTGAATGTTCATTTTGTGGAAGGGGAAAGTAACTAGCTGGCAACCCTTCCCCATATGCCCTTTTCCCCACTGCAGTGTGGTCTCAGAGTTGATATATATATTTAGAGGGGGTGTGGGGGGCAAAGGCCCCCACCTGGGTAGGTTTCAAATATTGTGTTATGTGAGATTGGGAAGTGTTGGGTAACCAGTTACTTTCCCTGGTGAAAAAAAAGAATATTGGTTGAATGAATGTTTGATGTATGGGTTCATTGTTTTGCCATTCGATGGAAATGTTATCCGATGGTTAAACATAGACCTGCCCAAATATGGTTCTCTAAAATAGATTGTCACAAGATCACATACAAGAATGGTCAGCATGGAACTCAAGTAGACTTTCTCCTAGGCCATTTAAATCAAATCAGAGACTGAAAGGTTATCTTTAGTGAAATGTTTCTCCCCAGTATAAACCAATGAAGGCTACAATCAGCTGCAAGTAGTAGTTGGAGAAAGCTCTAATGTCAATAAAGACAAGGCAGAAGACCTGAAAGTGGCCTTGAACAAAAGTACAGTAGTTCAAGGAAATACTCATGTCTCTACCACCTCAGCAAGAAGAGGAAATAGGGAGAGTTGAAGAGGAATGGCATTATCTTAAAACAGATATGTAGTCAAGCCAGGTATAGAGATAAGATACATAAGGAAACTGGTGGTGTAATGCAGAGGTCTAGGAGTGAAGGATAAAGTGTGAGCTAGAAAAGATGGAGCAGGCTAAAAAGTAATACTGGTTGGCTAACAAAGAGGCTAAGAGAGCATACACAATGGTAAAGAACAAGGCATTAGAGAAACTAAGCTTCTGGAAAGTCACTCAGCTGTAGTAGAAAGAATCTCTGTCATGTTGTAAGGCAATGACAGGAAGATAAAGAAGATAATCCATCAGATGCTATTCATAAGGAATACCAGCAACAATCTCCTTATCATTCCAGAAGATAACAATAGCAGATGGATGGAGTAGTTCAAGAAGCTTTTCAATGAAGAAAATGTCACAGAAGCTTGCCTGTCATATTCACAACTTATAATGAAAGAGGGAGGAGAACTCACCTTGGAAATACAAAGTGCACTAAGGACAATGAAGTCATGGAAAACAGAGGCTCAGATGAAGATGGAGCGAATATGGTTAAGACATTGGGAGCATTAGTGAAGAAATGTTTCTTGGGGTACTCATCTCAGTATCAAGAGAGAGAGAGAAATGTAGTACAGATGACGCAGATTAAGCATACAAGTGCCAATGTACAAGAACAAAGGGTAAATTCATAAATGCAGGCAGTACAGAGGTAACAACCTCCTGTCACACTGTGCAACTGTGCAGGGGAGGGTGAGTGATAAATCAATATACAGAGCATCAGAAAGTAAAATGGTTTGGATGCAGATTAGGATGCAGTACAACTGATTCACTGAGAAAGATAGTGGAGAAGAAATTTGAGATAAGGTAAGAGTCCAAATGGGAATTCCTATATTTAGAGAAAGCAAATGATGTCCAAGGAAATCTGATATGGGAATTCATGTGATTGTTCAAAGTCCTGTTACAGGCTATATAAAAGGATCTAGTGACAAGTACAGTGTTCCGACTAACAAAGGAATTTCCAGTGACAGTAGGTATGCGTTAGGGTTTAGCTCTGAGCTCTATTCATACTGGTGATGGACCTCATCAGCAAGTGATGGACCTCATCAGCAAACAAATTGGAGGGACTAGATCAACAAATAGCTGTATGCAAGTGATATGGCACTATAAGCAAACACTGGGCAGAAACTTCAGCAAATGACAGAAGACCAGAATGCAAACTGAAGGCACATGGAATAATGGCCATGGCAACAATAGGGAATGTCAGAGAAAGCTGAAAAAAAGAGAGAGAAAGGAAAATGGAGGGACAGATTATCAGCTTCAAGTATCTGGCAGGTGTGTTTGAGGAGAAGAGATGTCTGTATGAAGAGGTCAAAGGTAGAATCAGCCAACTAGCACAAAGTGTCAGGAATAGCTTATGACAGAAGGAGGCCAAAGAAGCTGAACAATACACTGTACAAAACAGTAGTGTAGCCAGTACTATTCTGTGGTACAGAAACCTTGGCAGTGAAGGCAGAGTAGCAAAAAAAACTTGAGGTGATAGAGGTGAAGTGTTTGAGTTAGGTGGTAAGATACACATCAGACAATGAAATGAGGACATTAGAGAGTAGCCCCAAATGTAGCGAAGGTCAAGGAGAACAGATTACAGTGATTCAGTCACGTATGCAGGAAAACAGAAAATGATAAAAGCAGATTTGGGAGTGACAGGAATAAGGCAAGGGGAGACAAGAAGGTGTTTTGCAGTAAGTGTGAAGTACTAAAGCTGGTAATGAGCATATTCCTGTACCTAGGGTACACTGTTTGAATCCTTCCTCTTTCATTTTTCTACTGTGTAACTCTGAACAAATCACTTAATTAAATAGTGGTCCAGGTCATCCCAAAAATGGACAATTATATTCAGTGGGTAACTCTGAACAAATCACTTAATTAAATAGTGGTCCAGGTCATCCCAAAAATGGACAATTATATTCAGTGGGCTTACTTGGTCAACAAATAGGTTAAAAAAAAAGTAAGCCACAACATGGATGGATTGCATGAGAAAAATGCTAGGGCAGATGTTTATGGCTGATGAAGAATGTAGGAGAGTGGCTCTGAATTGAGAGAAGTGATGACAGTTGAAGTGACACCCCCAATCCTATTTAAAATGGGAAACTAATAGTATGACAGTTGATGATGATGATTTGTGACACTACCACTCGCTAAAACTGCTCAGAGGTATTACCCACACACACACACACACACACACACACACACACACACACACACACACACGAAATCATCCACATGCAAACATTTGTAAAACAGATTTTGGTTCTCAGTAGCAGAGAACAGTTTTTTTATAGAAAATATACACCAGTATATGGAAAGGGTGCCACCCATCCTGTTTCCCAAAGGACATTCCCAGTTTTGAACAATCCTTTCTTTTTTTTTTTTGTATACTTCATTGCTAAGGGACACAAAATAAAATACTTTAAACATTTTACTGAGATCCATCACTGTGACTTTGTTTTATATAACATTGAGTTCTTTCTACTGGCATAATGGTTATGGTATTGCCTTACCAAACATAAGGTGTAGGGTTTGATTCTCACATGGGGTAATTGGCTAGGCTAAAAAAATAAAATCTCCTACAAGGGCAGTTAGCCTAGTGCTAATCTATAATCTATGAAACTTAAAAATTGCATTTGAATTCACATTGGGTAACGAAGAAACTTTCCTCCCTCCTTGTTGTTTACCTTTTTTTCTGTTGCTGTTAGGTAAGATTAACAAATGTGCTGGTTATAATCAGAAAGGAGAGGCAGCTTGTTCATAGGTTCATAGGTTAGTACTAGGCTAACTGCCCTTGCGAGCCATTTTAAGCCTAGCCAATTATCCCTTGTGAGATTCAAACCCTGCACCTTGTGTTTGTAAGACAAACACCTTAACCATTAGGCCACCCTCCCAACCCTGTGTCTGGCATGGGTAAGAAAAGCACAACTCATAAAATTAGACAACATAAACAGTATCTACTGAACACCTACAATGACGAGTGAATCACGCAGTCAGCAATTGCCGTAAGTAGCAACACTACTCCCCTTAAAGAAAGGCGCCAGTTCATACTAAAGCAATACAAATATTGCAAGGAAAACCAGAAACAGCATTGCAAGTCAACCATTACCTAACACTGCCATTTTGTGCAATGAAGTGCTGAGTGAGACAAAAGACTGAATGTAAGATGGGCACATCCTTCAATTTCAGCAGGAGTGAGGGATGAGGTATAATTTAACATCACCATAAATGTAATAATGTTAATTCTTGTAACCTTCTACTGACAGTCAGACACTGGAAGATTGTCATAGAAATCTGAAGGGAAAATTCAGGAGGAAGCCTATGGTGTGTCAAATAACTAGTTTTACTAATATTAAGTGACACTGCTGTCTGCTTTGTGAGACTTGTAAAAATATCATTGCTATATTTTGAGCTCCAGAAATAACGCTCATTTATAAATGCTTCTGGGATTTGTTGTTTAAAGAAAAACATTAAAACTTAGCAACTGCATTGCCTGATCACTAAAAAAACCTTGGTTTAGTTTCCCAAGCTTCAGTGTGCATTGTCATACTAGTATGTTGCACTTCACTGATACTGTTTAATCTCTGAGGTCACAGAAACAGAAATGAAAGAACTTATTTTTCTCAACTATATACTTCTCTCAACACTACAAAACTCTGAAAAGGAAAGAAAACCTAACAGAAATTAAAAAATAAACATCCTAGCCAAGATATAACAGCAGTAAGCAGTGCTGGAGTTACGAGATATGCAGTATTTACTGTAGAATAGTGTGTGTATGTTGTACCTTTAAGAAGCGTTTCCCAAGACAGCATGTGCATATAAATAGAAAGCATGTGCTAGCTTCAGTGCCATTTTGAGAGTGCAGCCAGAGTGTGTGCATGTATGAGTGTAATAGCTAGTTTGTTCATCAGTTTATCTAAGTTAAAGTTATTAAGCCTCAATTCTGATGTGTTTGTACATAATAAAGCTGCTTGAACAGAACCCATGAATGCTCATCTGTTTTATCCTGGCTGGACGAGCGACATGATGTCGGAACTGGGATTCCAGAGACTGCTTTTCAGAGCTATGAGGTGCAGAGTTAACAGTGAAGATAAACTAAGTGAAACTATTACAAAAAAATGGCCAGAAATGAAGCAAAGGTAATGAAAACTTACACAAATTATTTATTTTATAAAAAATGTAAAATGGAGCATTACAAGGGCACAAACCACTTTATTAAGCAAGCGAGAGGCACAAAAAGTTTATTAATTAAACAAAATGTTTAACGTTAAGATATTTGATAAAACTATCAGAAAAGCACGTAAAGGGTTCAGAATTACTGTGGTGTTACAAAATGAGCATGTGTAGAGCAAAACGAGCACAAGAAAAGTATAATCGGCATGAAAAAAGATTAAAGGAGCAAAACGAATATAATAAGGACAAAAAGGGCACATTAAGCATAAATAATGCAAGCTGACTGCATGTTTTTTGGCAAAGTACTGTTATTTGGCATAAGTACTATTTTGCATTGTATTCAGGGCATAACTAGACTTATTCGAAGTATCTCAAAGTGTGTAAAAGTGCTTACAGTGTGTGCTTATTACTGTGCATTTATTCCGAAGAGTTTATTTGTGTGCAAAATGCAACTATTTCATAGAGAGCAGTCAAAATACAGCCATTTTGAAAAGTTTCTTGTGCTGGGTGTGTCTATTTGCAAAGTGCTGCCATTACAGAGTGCTTATTGCACTGTAAAGAGTTATTTAGCAAAGTACAGCCATTCAGTGTGCTGTGTACTGTTTATTCACAAAATTCAATTACTTCCAAATGTTCCTTACTCTGAGTTTATTCACACAGTGCAGGTATTTTAAAATGTTTCTTACACTACAGTGATTTCAAGAGTATTCTTATGCCTGAGAGACTTGTTTTGTAAAGTTCAGTTGTTCAGAGGCTTGTTGTGCTATTGGGCATAGTTACAAATACTGGCATAAATTTCTGGCATATGTATATGTGTGTGTGTTTGTGCATACTTGTAAAAACCTTCACTGGTATATGTTAATATGGCAGATGGATTTCGCAAACCATGAGCACTTGTATTTGTTCAGAATATTGCAGGGAATTGGAGAATATTTGAGCAAGAGTACAATATTTTCATACAAGCAACTTATTCTGACAAATATGCATGTACCAGGGCATTCATTTTGCTAAACATAACTGGGTCAGAGACCACTAAAAGAGAGCCTTCATTTGTGTATGCACCAGCAGTATATGAGGGAGAAGGTAAAAACCTTCATATTGTTGTGCAGGCTGAATCAAGGGAAGACCGTGAGTGTTTGAAACACAAATTCAGGGAAATGTGTAACCTCCAGACAAATGTTACATTAGAGAGCCAGTTGTTTTACACAAAAGATCAAAAGCAAGGAGAAACTTTTGCAGCTTATATTACTGACCTGAGAAACAGAGCTAAAATGTGTAGGTTTGGTGACTTAAAAGATGAGTTAATAAAGGACAGGCTTGTGTGTGGTATTAATAGTGCTGCAGTGAGAAAGATTTTGCTTTGTGACAGTGATTTAACGCTGAGCAAGGCTAATGAGATTTGTGAAATCCATGAAGTTACAGAAAAGCACACAAGTATGCTTACAAGTGATAAGAGCATGGTTTCAGTAGGCTCCAGAGCAAATGCAGACAGCATGCAACATGTGGCTAGCAGAAGCAGGCCTAAGCACATGGCACCTGCCACACTTGCAGGCTCCCCAGGTAAAACCCATAGTTTTCCAGCAAGTTCTAAGAAAAGGACATTCTCAATGCAGTACAAAAGTGAGTCAGCAAAACACAAATGAAGCTTTATTGTCAACTGACACAACTGTAGTGCCAGTCATGAGTCTAAAAGAGAAAAATGCTTAGCAATTGTTCAGCAATGCCACAAGTGTAAAAAATGGAACTATTTTCAAAAGTTCATAGGTTGGTACTAGGCTATCGGCCCTAGGGCCTATACAAGCCTAGCCATAACAATTCCCTGGCTATTTCTTCCCACACTATTTACTCCCCTGGACCCGTATCTAGCAGGGTGACTGACATAATACACCAACAAATACACGAACCAAACACCAAAAAACTCCAGGTAAAGTAGAGCGAAACACCAACCACACTGTATTTAAGGAGATGAGTTTGCTTTGATGAATTGTTCCATTGAAGGCGAATTGCTGAGGTACCAGGACATGTGAATAAAGGAAGAATTTTCATCTCTGTGGTTGGTGTTTCGCTCTACTTTACCTGGAGTTTTTTGGTGACTGACATGATCCCCAGGGTGAATTTCCTTTCTCCCATCCAATCATCAAGGTTCCTTTTGAAGAGGGCCAAAGAAGCACTCTGCTTGACATGTATGGGCAGTCTATTCCAGAGTCTGGGGAGTCTCTAGGTCAGGAACTTATCCCTCCAGCATATTTTGATTATTGTGATGACAAGGTTTATATCCCTGGAGTGTGTGGCTCTGAGGGATTGGGATTTCTTTAAATGTAGCATGTCCAGCAGCCCTAGGTTTGACATGGCCTTGTATGTTAAGCAGAGATCTCCTCTGAGTAGTTGAGTATAGCTGGAGTTTTTTAAGGTGGTCAGCATAAGGCATCTGCTTTAGGCCTGTGATTCTTTTAGTGAGGTATTTCTGCGGCCTTTCCAGTTGTTGCAGATGTATTGAGAGGTACATACCAAACGGGGCATTGTATTCTATCTGCGAACTTTGTTAGCCAGAGTCCCTTAGTGTTGGCCTGTACTTCAGAGAAGTAGATGCCAAACAAGAGTGGTCCTATGACTGAACCCTGAGGTACTCCACTTGTCACATGTCCGGAGCTGGATTTGGAGTCGGCTACTTTTACAGAGTGGGTTCTATCAGAAAGCCAGTTGGCAACCCATCAAGTGATGCCCAGCTTAGTAAGTCTATCTATGTTTCCAGAGTGGGGGATGGTGTCAAAGGCCTTGGCGAGGTCCAGATAGGCTGTGTGGACTGCCTTACCCTCGTCCACGGCTCTGGAGATTGATTCAAAGAAGTCAATCAGGTTCAGGAGACAAGAACGGCCCTTCACGAACCCACACTTGGTGGGATCCAGTGTTTGAAGGTTGCCAATGTCTTTGTTTATAAGTTCCATGATAATATGTTTCATGACCTTGCAGATCAGGCTCATCAGACTGATGGGGCAGTAGTTACTGGGATCCAAGGTGGATCGCCCCTTGTGGAATGGGATAATTGTAGCTGTGCGCCACTCAGTGGGCATGAAGCCTGAGGTGAGGCTATGATTAAACATGACACTTAGGTGAGGTGCCAGTTCATTTTGTAGTTCATGTAATACACAGCCCACGATGTCATCTGGTGCCATGGATGCTGTATTCTTAGTTTTGGAGAGTGCATTTTTATCTGTGTGGCCATTATTACCGGAATTTGGCAATCTTCCGGTATTGAGATGGGCTGTTTAGGGGGTGAGAGGGGGGTGAAGTTGGCACTGAATTGATCTGCCAGGATATTGGCAATATCCTTGGGATCAGTATATGTAATACCATTCTGTTGTAGCTCAGAGCAGATCTGAGCATTGCCATTTAGATTCTTGGCATAGTTATAGAATGCATTGTGGTTGTCTTTGGAATATTTGGCAAATTTATTTTCATAACTAGCTTTGGAGGATTTTATGAGGGATCTCAGTTTCTTACTGAGGCTGGTAAGCGAATTTTTTGCATCCTGGGATTTTCCTCTTTTCTGCAACAGTTTCTTCCTTTTGTTGTAAAGTTTGTTTATGGCAGGGAACCACCAGATTGGCTTCCTTTTTTTGGAGGAGAGCATCTTGGTTCTATTTGGGATGGCACGATTCATGCATGAGTGGATGTGCTCATACAGTGCCTTAGTGTAGGATTCAGAAGTCGAACTTTCAGTTCCCATCTGCATGTGTGTCATGAAGTTTGTCACTTCTGACTTGAGTAGCATGAAGTTGGCTTTGGAGAAGTTTTTTATGGAGGTTTCCTTACTGGGGGTGGGGGTGGGATGTGGATGTTAAGGGTGATTAGCTTATGGTCAGACCTGACCAACGAGGGGGTGACCATAGGTGTGGAGCATCGATTTCCCATGTTGGTAATGACCAGGTCTAGGATATTGGAGCCCCTGGTGGGACTATGGATTAGTTGATCCAGGGCGTTGGAATTTATGAATTCCAAAAACCGTTGGGCAAAGGTGTTGGTACACGAGTAGTTTTCTCAGTTAATGGCAGGGTAGTTGAAATCACCCAGTATTACAGTGTTTGGTTGTATCTTAATATTTTCCAGTATGTTTAGAAAGGTGTAGTGAGAATCTTGGGGCATGGTGGGGGATCTGTAGCAAGCTAAAATTTGGATTGCAGTCTTACCTAGTGTTAGTTGCACCTGGAGACTTTCAAACGCATTGTGTTGTGCAACTAGCCTGGTGGTGTGAATATCCTTGGTGAATATGGACACTCCTCCACCTTTAGTGTTTCGGTCCTGGTTTGGTTGCCGAAAAGTGTGGTAAGAGTTGTAGCCTGGTATTGCAGGGGTGCTGTCTGGAGCCTTGAGCCAGGTCTCAGTTACTGCACAGATATCGATGTTCTCCATTTTTAGGAGTGCCTCGAGAGAGTGCATTTTGAGGTTTAGACTTCTAGCATTGAGTAGCATTACCTTCAGACTTTGCATGCTTGTACCTGTTACAGTGATGGTTTTGTCCTTTGAACTTTGCCTAAAAAAAGGCACAATAGGGGTGGCAAGTACCTTAGCCAGTAACCTGAATCCCAGGGGAAACAGGTGCAGACCATCTCTGTCAAAGCATCGTGGTCTGTCGATCATGTCATCCCAGGCAGACAGATACTGGACCCCCTTTGAATGACACCAGAAGCTTAGCCAACTGCTGAAGTCAATCATTTTGTCCTTATATTGTGGTATCATTCTGGGTGAAGGCAGGATGCTACTCAGGGCTAGGGTCATACCTGCCTGGGCCACATGATCCGAGAGCTCTTCCATGTCTCTTTTCATGTAGTCCAGGGAGGTACATCTCAAGTCATTCACTCCAACATGGACAATGACAGAGCCATATTTGTACTTGTTGCGGAGTGACTTGAGTGCATGCATTATGTGGCAGATCCTGGCACCTGACAGGCAGTTGACTGTAATTTTCTCCTTGTTCAGCCTGGTGAGAGGGACATCAGTGTGCCTGACTATAGATTCATCTATGACTAAAGTGTTAGGTACGTTGTCTTGCCTTAGGGGCTGTTGCTGGGTGGCACACTGGTGTTGTGTGCTATGTGACACTTTGGTTGTGATTGGTGTTTGTTTGCATTTCGGCTTTGGAGATCCTTGTTGCTTGGGCAGGTTACAGTTAAGGGCCTCCACATATATGGATTTAATGTTGCTATGTATGGGTGTTGGTGGTGCGGGTTTAGAAGGGCTATGTGTTGCTTGAGGTGTAGTGTGGGTGTTAACCTTCTCCTCTTGATTGTCTAGCACAATCTTGGGTGGAGAGAGATTTGCTTCCAGTTTGTCTATGTAAGTGCATCTCTCACAGGTTGTAGTTTTGGGTGGTAGGAGGAGAGGGTTGTCTGTATACATGAGGCAATTGCTGCATTGCCCCAGTATGCCCAGATTCACCAGGTGGACAGGAGAAATCACCGGAAGCTGACCCTTGGATATGCCTGGTTTGGTGCTTTTTTTGTAAAGTACAGGAGCTGTTTTCCCTTGCCTTAGCAAGGTCCTTTGCAATTATAGGCTGTTTAGTGCCTACAATTAATTTCTCCTTATTAACAAGGAGAGTTGAGTGCTTGAAGCAGTTTAAGGCTTCCTAGTGCTTTCCAGCAGGTATTAGTGCAAGTGCTAGACACAGGGATGCTTAAAGGTAAGATGATAAAAAAAATGGTTTATCCTAAACACTGCAGTGTGCACTAGATAAGTTAGATGTGAAAGTAGGTAACTTAAGTTTTACCTGTCTAAAAAGTTAAGTTTTAGTCGAGAGTCACTATTTTTAAAACAGCAAGATAGATTGAAAGGGGGTGGTCACTTTTGTATTCTGGTACTATGGAATACAGTAGGATGGCCAATAAATTTAAATAGTTGAAGGGGAGTGATTTAACAAAATGATAATTTTGTGCTTACACAAGCCAGTGAAAGCAGAGAGGAAATGAGATATATGGTCAAATTAGCATAAGAGGCAGGCAACTAGAAAGATAGTGGTATTTAAGAACACAATAGTAAGTGGGTAGGTGGGTGGGGAAAAATTTCTGCCTGACTCACAAGAGACAGAGCTGTGGTCTCTTTTGAAGTTTTAATATGCAGTTAAAAGCAGAATAGAAGTAAAACACAAGGTAAATAAAACAAATCACAGTATTCAAAATATAAAAATCCAATAAAGTAATACAAAATACAGCAAATAAAAAGCAAACTAACCTTTCCTTGACAGCAAAGTGTAGCAGAGTCTGGTGAGCTTTTCTAATGTTTGTTTATGTCTTTCGGCATTTCCCGGTTAGGGATCACCACAGCGGAACTCCGGTCCGCTAATGATTGGCAGTAGATTTTTATGTACTGGCTTGCCAGGCCTAACGCACAACCTTCAACGAAGGAACGCCCATTCACACATGCCGCTACACAGAAGACGCTTTATCTGAGAGTCGAACAGGCAACGTCTAACTGTGAGGCGACAACGCTACCACAGCAACACCACCGCAAAGCTCCGAAATGTTTTATTTTACCCCTTAAATAGAAGGTTTAGTTCCTAGCTCCACCCCACTCAGTTCACAAATGATTAACCTTAAATGACCTCTTCTATCTTATGCATGAGTCCTTAATTGATCAGTTCTAATTTCTGTCTGACTCGCAAGAGACAGAGCTGTGGTCTCTTTTGAAGTTTTAATATGCAGTTAAAAGTAGAATATAAGTAAAACACAAGGTAAAGAAAACAAATCACAGTATTTAAAATATAAAAAGGCAATAAAGTAATACAAAATACAACAAATAGAAAGCAAACTAACCTTTCCTTCACAGCAAAGTGTAACAGAGTCTGGTGAGCTTTTCTAATAAAGTTTTTCAGATCAAGTAAACCTCACACAGTAATAAAGAAAGGTCACTTAAGAAAGCAAGTTGATCACATAGTGAGCTGAAATCCTATTTTCTATGTAGATGGTAAGTCAGTGACTGGTAAAAAGGTTGATGCAGTAAATTTGCTGGCAAAGAATGAAGTGTTCTGTACTGGCCAGATTAATGGTAAATCCACCGAGCTCAAAGCAGACACTGGTTCAAAGTCTAATGTTATATCAGCACACACTTTTGCTAAGGTGAGAGCAACTTAATGTGGTCAGTTGTGTGAAACATATTGCTTATGGAGAAGAAATTCAAAACCAAGGCTCAGTAGTGCTTTCATGTTATTTGGCCAGGAACTGCTACAGCTTACTGTTCTATGTAGTCCGAAGACCTGTGCAGTCATTATTGGGTCTCAGAAACAGTCCTTTACCAAAGAAGTTCATCATATAAGCACATAACCTAGTTCCAATTTTACTGAAGCTATTTTCTCAGAGAATGCTGATGTTTTTGATGACAAGTCAGGCAAACTTCCAGTTGTGTATTCTATGAAGATAGACTGAGAGGTCAGTCCAGTGGTCAGACCGGCAAGAAATATTCTGATAGCTATGCAGAATAAAGTCAAAGCTCCGTTGGATAAAATGGTGCAGCAAGGTGTAATTTGTCCCATCTCAGAACCAACTGAATGGATGTCGTCCATGGTAGCAGCCCACAAAAAAGGCTCAGATGAAATTAGAATATGTATTGACCCAAGAGACCCGAACAAAGCATTAAAGAGATCATATCATTCAATGCATACAATCGAGGAAGTCACAGCCCTAATACTGAATGCCACAGTTTTTTCTGTCTTGGATGCAAAATGTTCATTTTGGCAAGCGATGCTTGAATGCAAATCTTCACAACTGACTACTTTCAGTACCCCATTTGGAAGATATAGATTCCTCAGGATGCCATTTGGAATAAATTCTGAAAGTGAAGTCTTTCACCATGCAATGGAGCAATTTTTTCAGGTTATCCTTGTGCCATAACAGTAGATGATTTATTGGCTGGAGGCAGTTGTGAAGCAGAGCATGACAGAAACCTTAAGAAAGTTCTAGACAGAGCATGTGAAGTGTACTTAAAGCTCTGTCCTCTGAAGTGCAAATTCAGACTACCAAAAGTTACATATGTATGTCATTTCTTCACCAGCACTGGCTTGCAATGAGGCCTGTCCAAGCAAGCAGCCATTCTTGAGATGTCAGCCCCAGATAATATTCAAGCTCTACAATGTTTTCTTGGTATGGCCAACAATTTAGAAATTTATACCAGACTTCAGTGAGATGACAGTGCCTTTGAGAGAGATGGCGCACAACAATGTTATATGATCTTAGCTGGAACAGCACCAGAGAGCATTTGAAGACTTTAAGCAGACAATTGTCACCCCATTTGCATTAAGATACTATGATGTCAATAAATGAGTAACTCTTTCCTGTGATGCTTCAAAATTTGGTCATGGCAAAGTTATTCTTCAAGAAGGCCGATGAGTAGCCTATGCATCTAGATTTCTTACCTAAACTGAATGCATTATGCTCAAATTGAGAAAAAACTTTTGGGAATAGTATTTACATATTCAAAGTTTCATGACTATATTTATGGTTGAGCTATTCAGACTCAAACCGATCACCAACCTATAGTGACTATTTTAAAGAAGCCTATGCATTCAGCTCCAGCGAGATTACAAAAAATAATGCTCAAATTACAAAAGCACAACTTCAAAATGGTCTATACAAAAGGCAAACTTCTTTATCTTACTGATACCTTATCCAGATTTTCCAGAAATACAAGGGAACAGCTTAATGCTGAAAATTTGGACTTTGATGTCATGGAAGTGCGTAATTTTTCTACCATGAGGCTTGATGAGCTGAGAAATCATTTAAAGACTGATCCAATTTTGTAAAAGCTCAACTACTACATTCATGTTGGATGGCTGTCAAAGCAATCTATTGTATCACTGGAAGTGCAAACTTATTTTCCTTACAGAGATGAAATGTTGATGAAAAATGGCATTATTTTCAAAGGTCCTAAAAATGTGGTTCCTGCTTCCTTACAACATGAATAGATCCAGATTTTGCACTGTGGTCACCCAAGTTCCGAATCTACCTAAAGAAGGGCGAGAGGACTAGTATTTTGGTATTCTCTAGCAAAAGGCATTGATAAAGTACTTTTTTCTTGTGTAATATGCAATAGTGCTAAACCACATTTGGAAAAAGAACCACTTCAGCTAAGTTGAGTTCCTGAACCACCTTGGTCAACAGTAGCCACAGATATATTTGAGTGGAACAATTAGCATTAGTTAGTGTTGGTAGACTCTTATTCGAACTGGTTCAAAATTGATTTACTACCTAATCTAACATCCACTGCTGTTATCACCAAGTTGAAACATCATTTCTCAGTCCATGGTAGTCCACACAATGTTATTTCTGACAATGGTACCCAATTTTCCAGTCAGTTGTTTCAGAAATTTGCAAAAGAATAGAACTTTGTACATATTACTAGTAGTCCAGAATATACACAGTCAAATGGACTAGCTGAGTGGGCAGTAGAGAGTGCTAAGCAATTATTAGAGAAGTCAAAGTGTAATAATACCAATGTCTTTTTGAACTTACTTAATCTCAGAAACATACCCTTAGACGATATACTTGGCTTGCCTGCTCAGAGACTTCTGTCTAGTCAAACCAGAACAACCTTGCCTATCAGTTCCAGTTTGTTGAGTTCTAAAGCTAAAAACAACAGAGCAATCAAAGCACAACTATTCAGAAAGCATTCTCTCCAGAAGTCCAGCTATGATAAATCGAGCAGATTTCTTCGTCCATTGAAAGGAGAGACAGTGAGGATACAAACAGCAAAATGTTTCGACCAGATTGGTCAAATAACAGGTATATGTACCGAGCAGAGATCCTATTTTGTGCAGTCTGAAGGTGTGGAGTATTAGAGAAATCACAGACATCTTCCTCCTGTATCAGAATAAAAATTGCAGTATTATTCATGTGATACAGAGTGTAGATCTTAGATTGTAGATCTTAGAGCAGTCCAGGCAATGTTCCTGTTGCAGAATGTGTCTTAACTTCTACTTCCATTCCTGATGATGTTCCTGATGTCCTCATAATTGAACATTCAGCAGAGACAGTCCCAATTGCTAGACCTAATTCTAATTTCTATGTCACATGATTTGGTCATATTTCTAGATGTAGTGTGAAATACACAGCAACCTGGACATAACTTTTTTATGTGTATTTAGTTCTGTATAATTACATGACAAATAATTATTTGTATTAATTGCATGTCAATTAATGTCGTCAATATTGCATGACTCATTTCTCAAAGAGGGAGGATGTAGAATAGTATGTGTATGTTGTACCTTAAAGAAGCATTTCCAAGGACAGCACGTAGATATAAATAACAAGCATGTGCTAACTTCAGTGTCATTTTGAGAGTGCAACCAGTGAGTGAGCATGTATGAGTGTAGTAGCTAGTTTGTTCATAAGTTTATCTAAGTTAAAGTTATTAAGTCTCAATCCTGATATGTTTATACAAAATAAAGCTGCTTGAACAGAACCCACAAATGCTTGCCTGTTTTATCCTGACTGGATGAGCAACATTTACCATCTCATGGGAAAATACTGCACAACCTACACCAACAATTGTTACTTAATTATATCACAGACTGCATTACTCAACCAATCAGCAGGGCCTCAGTCTGAAAAAGTTGTTATAACCCTTAAGGGACGAGACTCTGACAGTGAACAAAATGCTTAGTGATCCTTAAACCCTCATAGAAATAGTCACAAATTCAGAACATATCAAATGTATGACATAGCAACAAATTCTCACAACACTTACTCAAGATCATCACAACAGAAACAAATAAGTTACACAAAATGAATCATTTTAGTAGGGCAGCAATCCCTCCCTCTTCTACTCACCATATGGTAAACTTCATTCCTTCTACCCCCTTACTTTATAGGTTTGTGATGCCCCTGCACTGGCCCAGTAATCAAGAAGTCTCACTCCTCACCACTGGCAACAGTGAGGGACATACATAATGGGAGTATGACAAGTACACACACAGTAAATTACAATTTCTGTGTAGAACACACAGAGATCACAGTCAGTCTGGGGCTGGTTTCTCCCTCTTTCTCTACATCCCCAATAAGACTCCCCACTGGCACAGCTATAGAGTTGAGTCCTTAGCCAGGGTTCCAAGCCAGGTCCTCCCAACACTCTCTGCCCAACCAGTGCTTTGTGCCCCCGCCCAAGTAGCTGACACACACACACACACACACATGCACGCACACAAACACACACACACACACACACACACACACACACACACACACACACACACACACACACACACACACATATGCACTTACTTTGAGATTTGATTTATACACAAGCATACACCTGGGAAAGGCTGGCACAGGTTTACTAGCTATGCCCCCTTCTGCCCATACCATAAGGTAGTTATCACTACCACCAGAACCCCTTATCAGCTACTTTAAGGCCCTTTCCAAAGGGTGACCAATCCTACTGTGTAATGTTACTATCATCCAAATGGTAAGTGTGACCAAGACTTGAAAGGCTATTTAGGAGTGGCGTGTACAGTGTCACCAAATACATATGCAAGTACTTTAAGAGCTTAAATATGTCTCACAAATATCAGCCACAAAGGTTTAAATATATTTAATAATAAATAATAAAAGAACAAGACAATACTCAGTCAACACAGTAACTACAGAGTTCAGAATCACAGGAAATATTTTAAAACAACATTGCAGGACAGTCACAAATAAATGCAGAAAACATCTAAACAAATTTTTACTATTTTCCTAGCTATATCTAAAAGATACTATACCCTAAATAACTTACTTACAGAGCAAGGCAAATGCAGATGAGTGGATGCTTTTCCTAGGTCCAAGACAAAACACAGAATGCACAGTCTGTCTCTGAGAGAGTTCTTAAATCAGTATTAAAGATTATTGCTGGGTCAGCCTAGACGAGATCACTCTTTGTCACCTGCCTTCAGTTCCCAGGCTAACAGAAACTAACATCTCTGTGTTAAAAATACATATCTCTCAGATGTTTGGCCAGTCATAAAACAAACACTTTTACATTTTAAACCTAGTAATTACTTCTCTCCAGAACAATAGAAAAATATTCTAGATCTAGACATCCTGTCTTCTTGCTGCATTGAAATTAACTTTTATAGCACATTGTAAAGCAATTAATTTCAACTTATTTTCTTGAAGTTTTGTAAGTTAATCTTCTATGTTCCAGCATAGTATGCTGTGGTTACATTCTTGAAGCTCAATACATAACATACAGTTCTGTAAAAAATCATATCAATATTCACAAATGACATAGAATTATTTAGAAAATTCCAGAGAGCTGGGCTGGCAGTGTCACAACCCCCCCCCCCCGAAAACTCAAGCTAGTTTTTCAAGTGTCCCTTGAGGAACGTTGCTTGAGAGGGTTGAGTCTATCTGGAAATATTCCCTGTCTTTAGACTTCATCTGCGTTGGCATTGCTAACCCCACTGCAGTGCTGCACTGTCATATCATATGCTTGCAACCCTAGGCTCCACCTTAGTAACTTGGCATTTTGCTGGCTGGCTCAATGTAGCCATGTTAAGGGATTGTGGCCTATAACTACAGTGAATTTCCTTCCATACAGATAAGGCTGAAGTTTCTGCAGTGCCCACACTACGGCCAGGCATTCCTTTTCTACAGCTGCATAGCATTCCTCTCTGGATTGGAGCTTTTGACTGAGATATAACATTGGGTGCTCTTCTCCCACTGAGGAAACCTGGCTAAGTACAGCCTCCACTGGATGGTTTGAAGCATCCACCTGCAGAACAAATTCTTTGCTGTAATCTGGACTGGCTAACACAGGGGGTCCTCTCAAAGCTCTTTTAAGCTTCTGGAATAACTGCTCACATGCTAGGGTCTGCACTACCTTATTTGGCCTGTTTATCATTGTAAGGTCTTTGAGGGGAGAAGATATGGTACTATAACTGGGGACGAACTTTCTGTAGTACCCTACTGTCCCTAAGAATGCCATCACCTGATTTTTGGTAATGGGCAGGCCATGACTGAATGGCTTCCACTTTGGAAGGTTCTGGCCTGATCTTAACACTGCCCACTCTATGTCCCAGGTAGGAGACCTCTGCCATACTCACCTGACATTTTTCTGGGTTTAATGGTCAACCCTGCCCTCTGTAATCTGCCTAGCTCCTCCCTGATATGCTGAAGGTGCTCTTGCCAAGAATGGCTGTAGATGGCAATATCATCTAGGTAAGCAAGGGCAAAATCTCCTGCTCCTATCTCCTAATCTACCAGCCTTGGAAAGTCACTGGGGCATTTTTTTATCCCAAATGGCATTTTTATGAATTCATAAAAGCCAAAAGGAGTCACAAAGGCTGACCTCTCTCTAGCATTGGGAGTCAAGGGCACCTGCCAGTAAACCTTGGTAAGATCAATAGTGGTAAGATACTTAGCCTCACCCAGCTGCTCTAATGCTTCACCTGTCCTAGGCATGGGGTAAGCATCTGACTGTGTGACTATTTACTTTCCTGTAGTCCACGCAGAGCCTGGTGCTACCATCCTTCTTTGGTACCAGCACCACTGGGGAGGCCCAAGGACTGCTGGACTCCTGAATTACCCCTAGCTCCAACATTTCCTGTATCTCCTCCCTCAGATTCTGTTTGACTCTCTCAGGCACCCTATAAGGGGCCTGCTTAATAGGCCTTTATGGTCTTGTATCCACATGGTGCTGCACCAGATGAGTGCACCCTGATTTCCCAGTGAACATGTCCCCAAACTCCTGTAACACTGCTCAGATTTCTCAAACCTGGGTAGGGGACAACTGCTGGGACATTGCTATCCCTTCCACTAGGGTATCAGTTCGAGCCTCACTGAGGAGATCAGTCACCAGATCCCCCTCAGACTCCTCCTGCCATCCACTGAAAATACTCAGCAGAAGGGCCTCCCTATCATGGTAATGTTTCATCATGCTAACATGGTACAATTTGTGCCCCTGCCTCGTGCCTAGCAGTTCTACCACATAGTTAACATCACTAACCTTCCTTACCACTTGTAGGGTCCTTCCCAAGCTGCCCGCAGCTTGTTGTATCTGACAGGAATTTGAACCATTACCTGCTGCCCTACAGCATACTCTCTAGCTCAAGCATTCTTGTCATAGCAGACATTTTCTGCTGTTGGGCTTCTGCCAGGTTCTCCTGGGCCAAGCCCATGAGTTCCCTGACCCTTGTCCTGAGGATTAGGACATATGCCACAACAAACTCCTTGTGGAATTCACATTCACCCTCCCACTCATCTTGAATCAGATCTAGAGGTCCCCTTACTGTATGTCCATACAACTACTTAAAGGGTGAAAAACTTGTGGATTCTTGGGCACCTCTTTGTAAGCAAAGGACTGATGTGGCAAATATTTGTCCCACTCCCTCTTAAACTGGTCTGCAAATGCCCGTAGCATCATCTTGAGTGTAGAGTTTAACCTCTCAACAAGACCATTAGTCCTAGGGGGTGATCTTTAGGTGCGTCACCCCACAGTACTTCGACAGACAAGCCAGCAGGTATGACATGAAATTGGCACCTCTGTCAGTCAGTATTTCTTTTGGGAAACCTACCCTGCTGAAAATCTCTGACAAAGCATTTGCCAACTTTTCTGCTTCAATGAAGGACAAAGCCACAGCCTCGGGGTATTTTGTACCATAATCTACTACCACTAGGATATACCTTTTCCCTGTGGAACCTGGGGTACTCATAGGCCCCACAGTATTCATAACTATCCTCTGAAATGGCTCCTCAATCACAGGCAAAGTAATCAAAGGAGATTTTCCCTTGTCTCCTGCCTTGCCTACTTTTTGGCACTGTTCACAGGTCCTGCAGTACCCTGTTATTTCTCTGGACATCCCAAACCAATAGAAGGTCTGCATAATACGTCTCTTTGTATGTTTTATGCCCATGTGACCTGCAAAGGGATTCTCATGAGCTATGGCTAGAAGTGCCAGATGGTAGTCTTTGGGCACTACCAACTGCTGTATTCTCTCCTCCTCTAGCCCTCCCTCAGGGGTTCACTCTCTGTACAGTAATCATTTGTCCCAGTAGACAGATTCTCCTTTCCCTTGAGAATCAGGTGCCTCACTAGTTACCTCCATGAGGCCTTGTAATGTAGGGTCTAAGAGCTAAGCCTATCTCAACTTTCTCTTTGTAACCCTTCCCAGCTCCCCTTCCACAGGAAGTCTGGTATCCTCTGACAGTGGTACCTCACTGTCAGCCTGGGTACTACTACTCACCTCTGCCCTTGTAGTCACTCTGTCCAAGGGAACATCAGTACCCACAAGCAGCTGTGGCTCACCTTCAATCTCACTGCTCCAGGGTAGTTCCCTCCCTGAAGTAACCACCTCACCAGTCCTGGCTGCAAGTGTGTGGCCTGTCTATCTACCAGACCCACATGCTTGTCTGCAAGCCTGACTGCATGTAACTGCATGCACACATGGTACTGCATTATCAAAATCTTTCCCTATTAGATCATCTGCAGGGATATCCTCAAACACACCTACTTGCTTGCTTCCTTTTCCACCCTCCCAGTCAAGGTGAACTCTAGCCAAAGATGTTTGAGATGGGGTCCCCCCTAAAGCTCTGACTGGAGTAGACTGCCAAAGCAAGTAGTGCTCCTCTATAACCATTGCAGGCTTTACAATGGTTAGGTCAGAGGCTGTGTCTTAGCCATGGCCTCTTTCCCATTCACTAAGATAGGATATAACCTCTTGTGGTAGTTTGGTACCCTTGTTGTCCTGAGACAACTTACTGCTGGCATTTTGTCATTCCCACTTACTGGCTCTCCCACTTTTTGTTCTCCACCTTGCTTCTGTGGACATCTAGGTGCTACATGGCCCCACTGGTTGCATTTAAAACATTTAACCCTTGGTCTTGGACATCTACCTGGACTAGTGGCTGCCCCTGCTACTGGCAGACTCTGTTGGGGCAGTCTGGGCTGCCCAGCATGGGTTCCCTTAGACCCATGAGCAGCACTGGGTGTCCCTTTCCTGTGCAGTGATGCCCTGCTTGCTAGGTATAAGTCTCCCGTCTTCTCCAACTCATCTGCAGTAGTGCATTGTCTATCAGCTAACCAGATTCTCATGTCATCAGACAAAGTGCTAAGGGGTTGTTCCCTCACCAATAGGTCTGCCAGCCCTTCAAAAGTGGTGACCTGAAATCCACTCATCCACCTATGAAAATAGGTATTTAGTTCAGGAACATATTCACACACACTTTCATCTACCTTGCATCTATGCTGACAAAATGTTTTCATATAAGCTTCAGGTGTTTACTTAAAACATTCTAAACAACAGTTCTTTACATTATAATTTAAACAATCAGTATCAGGCAGTTTAGAAATGGCAGTTACAGCTTTACTATGGAGTAAGCGGATCAGGAACCATATCCAGAGCCCTTAGTCAGTATTATAATGTTTACATACCCATTCAAACATATGAATGAAACTATAAAAATTATCCCTTTCTGTAAATTGTGGAATAAATTTACGGACCTTTGTGGCATCTGGGGTTCAGTTACTCCCTTCCCCATTACCTCCATGACTCTGGCAAAGAGTCAGCATCTCCTTTTCATGTTGCCCCTGCCTCTCCTTCTCCTCAACTTTCAGGCATCGCAATTTCTCATTTTCCTCAGCCTTCAGACATTGCAGTTTCTTATTTTCCTCAGTCTCTAGATGTCTCAGTCTTTCTGCCGTCTCTATTTCCAAACGCTTAGCCTCCAGCTCAAGTCTCTTTAACTCTGGACAGAGTTTTAAGTCGTCTGTGGAAAGGTCGAACTGTCCATTTTCTGAGAGTTGTATATCTCTAAGGCCAGTCTGATTGTTCTCCTGGTTGCTATTCTGTGATGCAGCTGTGACTAAAGCTGCAATCATGCCTGCTTTAGTCAAGTGGGCATGCACCAGTCCTTTAGCCTGGCACATCTCAGCCAACTGGCTCCTTGTCAGCTTGCCATACTCCTCTGCTGACATGCTTGCCTGCTCTCCCTGACTAAATAAGCTAACAAAAAAATAAATAATTGTGATATGAGCTCTGAATGTTCACTGTGTGGCTGATTGAGAGTACAAACAGCTTCAGTGACCACTGTACACAGGCTACAGGAATTTCATATCCACACTACTACAAGCCAATTAATATGTGATGTGGCTAACTCACCACTGTCAACCGATTAATATGTGATGTGGATATCCCACCACTGCCAACCAATTAATTGTGATGCCCCTGGACTGAACCAGTAATCAAGGAGCCTCAATTCTCACCACTGGCAGCAGTGAGGGATGTACACGATGGGAGGATGACAAGTTCACACACAGTAAAGTACAATTTCCCTTAAGAGTACACAGAGATCAAAGTCAGTCTGGGGCTGGTTTCTCCCTCTTTCTCCATATCCCCAATAAGACACCCCACTGGCACAGCTATAGAGTTGAGTCCTTAGCCAGGGTTCATAGCCAAGTCCTCTCTGTTCAACCAGTGCTTTGTGTCCCTGCCCAAGTAGTTGACACACACACACACACACACACACACACACACACACACACACACACACACACACATGCACGCATGCACACACACAGACACACACACACACACACACACACACACACACACACACACACACACACACACACACACACACACACACACACACACACACACACACACACACACACACACACACACACACACACACACACACACACACACACACACTTTGAGATTTGATTGAAGCACAAACAAACACCTGGGAAAGGCTGGCACAGATTTACTAGCAATGCCCCCTTCTGCCAAGACCATAAGGTAGTTATCACTGCCACCAGAACCCCTTATCAGCTGCTTTAAGGCCCTTCCCAAAGGGTGACCAATCCTACTGTGAAATGTTACTAACATTGAAATGGTAAGTGCGACCAAGACTTGCAAGTCTATTTAGGAGTATCCTGTACAGTGTCACCAAATGCATATGCAAGTACTCTAAGAGGTTTAAATATATTTAATAATAAAAGAACAAGACAATACTCAATCAACACAGTAACCATAGAGTTCAGAATCACAGGAAATATTTTAAAACAACATTGCAGGACAGTCTCAAATAAATGCAGAAAACAACTAAACTAATCTTTACTATATTCCTATTATATCTAAATGATACTATGCCCTAAATAACTTACTTACAGACCAAGGCAAATGCAGATGAGTGGATGTTCTTTCTAGGTCCATGACAAAACACAAAATGCACAGTCTTTCTCTGAGAGAGTTCTTAAATCTGTATTAAATATTACTGCTGGGTCAGCCTGGATGACATCACTCTTTGTCACCTGCCTTCAGTTCCCAGGCTAACAGAAACTAACATCTCTATGTTAAAAATACATATCTCTCAGATGTTTGGCCAGTCATAAAACAAACACGTTTACATTTTAAACCTAGTAATTACTTCTCTCCAAAACAATAGAAAAAACTTCTAGCTCTTGACATCCTGTCTTCTTGCTGCATTGAAACTAACTTTTATAGCACATCGTAAAGCACTTAATTTCACTTTATTTTCTTGAAGTTTTGTAAGTTAATCTTCTATGTTCTAGTAGGGTATGCTCTGGTTATATTCTTATAAATCATATTGATATTCACAAATGACATAGTATTATTTGCAAAATTCCAGATAGCTGGGCTGGCAGTGTCACAAGTCTCATAGCTTTATATGGGTTTACTAGGCTAATGGCCACAAGGGCATTTTTAAGCCTAGCCATGCATCCCAAATCTCTGACAAGTTCTGATACCCTTGATAAGTGTAAGTATGGTCCTGGGACATTAACCATTTACAGGTTACCTGTGTCCATTAGAGACATAGGTGCCAAACCAGGGATGAATTTCCAGTTTCCCATCCAGTTGTCCAAGCTGCACTTGAATTGGGTTAGGGAGGAACTCAGCTTCACAAAGATGGGGAGCCTGTTCCATAGATGGGCTAGTCTCTGGGATACATACCTATCTCTCCAGCAGGTCCTATTTATATCACAGACAAGGTTTAAGCCTTTAGAATGGATAATTCTGGTGCTGTTTGTTTTGTGGATATGCAGGAGGTCCATCAGAGTGGGGTCTGACAATGCTCTTTATGCCAGGCATAGATCTCCCCTCAAAAGTCTGTAGGAGACAGAATACAGGGATAGGACCTTGAGGTGGTCTGCATAGGACATTTTACTTACGTCCTGTATTCTTTTAATGAGTGTGGACGTTCCAACTGCTGGATATTCCTGCTTTGGTACATACCATAGGGGGTATTGTACTCAATGACAGGTCTGGTCTGATGAATGCCGAATACAGTGGAATAATGACTTTCTTAGACTTAGATGCCATAACTTTGTTTATAAGTTGTGCAGCATAGAATGATTTCCTCACCACTGTAGACACTTGATGGTCAAAGGCTAGATTACTATCTACGTGTGCCCCTATTATTATTATTCAAATTTTGAGGTCATGGCACCTGCTGACATATGCTGTATTTTAAATTGTCATCCTATATGAAACAAAGTCACAGTTGGTGACTCTCAGTAAAATGTTTAATGTATGCTTGTAGCTATCAAAGTCAGTATTGTGAAAATGCTGAATGTGGCTTGCTTAATATATCCTGCCTGATTCCCAAAAAAGATATTGCTGATGATGGATCATGACTAACATTAAAGATGAACTTTTTGTCTTGGAACCTTTAATACTGACTGTAAATCATCACTTGGTAAAGATACTCATCAAGCTTTTTGGTCTGTCCTAGCTTATAAAGTTCAATACCAGGACAGACAAAGCCTCTAATAGAGAAAGTACACTTGAGAGAGTACTTACTTCTTGACTCCATAATACTAAGTGCATTAAAACAAAGGCTGATAGATTTAAGTTATCTCATTCTAGTCTCTTATTTGCTGATCTCATCTCAAAATTCAAAACTCAAAAAGCAGATTATTAAAATATTTCTAGGAATACAAAGTTGTTTAACCCGTCTGCTTTTGCTTCTGTATTGTAACAAATCTGAGATTATTTATTCCCTTGACCTTAACTGAGTTGTGCAACATTTCAGTGAAATCTTTTTTTCTATAAGCAATAGCATGGTTCCCATTTTATGGAGACAGAAGGAATAAAATACATTAGACTGGATAATTTGAGATATCAGGGACCTAATGATCCAGCATGACAAGCACTGCAAGCGGTAGCACTGAGACAAGACATACAAAAAATGTATAACGTTTTAGTAACTTCATAGCAGAGTCATGTCTATGACCATTTAAAATAAAAATAAATATAAGTTTTCTACAACAACCTATTAGGTATCAACATAGTCCAAATAAGTTTTGAAATGCTGTCACTCATCTACTCCACCTAAGAAAATGAGTCAGCCTAACATAGGTTTTCAGTCTTTTCTTCTCGAAATTATGAATCACTTTTGTTACTTTGTTACTACTAGTATTCTCTACTCCTACTAGACAGCTGGAGGACCTGGAGGTTCCTAAAGATATCTTATCTCTGTTTCAGTGCTCTCCATTATCCACCAATTTGACAGGAAGCCACAAAAATGAAGCCTTTTATCACTTACTGCTTATGACATATCATCGATTATCTGGAAGTCAACATTGATGTCGTATCATTTCCTCTTCCTGTTATCATTACTGATACTATTCAGCAAACATTAGGGGTCCAGATGGAGAGATGATAAAATCAGCAAGCAAAGGAGAAGTGTATTGCTGGAACTGAATCCATCTTCAAGTCTTGGTGAGTACCTTCATGAGGTGGACACTGTTTTTACAAAATCTCACCAAGACGATACTGATATAGTGACTGTATTTTATATAGCATATATCTTGGACAGAAGTAGGTTAAAAATAAAAAAATAGGCAGCAGGGTGCACAAGTCCCAGGATTAAAAAGTGCCCAACTCTGGTAGGTGCACTTATGCCAGGAGTGGATAAAATGACAGTGTAGAATCCTCAAGACATGGAAACATTCCTACAATTGGTTTAGGCCAGCCTCAGGGGAAGATAATAGGAGGAAGTAGTAGTCCACAACCCCCCCCCCCCCACAAATACTGACAAGCCAAAAAAGAGCCATAAAGATGATGATGTGGACTATTGAAGATAAAGAAATGATGTATTGTTATTATTATGCAAGAATCCCAGAATTTCTGGATAGAAGATATACAAAAAGATAAAGAGAGAAATTAGAGGAAAGAAACAATAGTTGCACAAGAAAAAAAATGTCAAAAGCTTCAAATGCAAATTTGTGATCATTAACACAACAGATTCATGAAAAACATTATATAGATCAAAATGCCTTGGACTGTTTAAAAAAATAAGTGACTAAGGAAGTGTGAAAATATAAAGAACAAAATCTAGAGATTTTTGAAAAGTATAAAAGAAATATGGCTATGGAAAAGAAAGAGAGATCTGATATGTTACAATATTTATGCAAAGGAGAAAGTCAAATTAATCAATACAAAAAAGCAGCTCCAAAATATTTGAAGAGAAATATAGGCCAAAGCATCCAGATAATAAAAAATTCACAATACAAAATTAAGATCACAAAGGGGGATCATAAAAGAGAAGATTAGTAAAGAAGAAGTTTAAAAAATAGAAGCTGAAGTTATGAAATACCTGCAAAGTGAAGGATTTCATGTAGAAAGTCTAATGCAGGCTGTGTCACAGCATGATGGAATAATGACCCTCCCCCAAGTAAGGAGAAACAGGAGGATTAGGAGATATCTGAACATGAAATATGGGCATGGGAAAGAAAAAAAATATTTAATATGCTGCAATATTTATGCAAAGGAGAAAGCAAAACTAATCAATACAAAAACAGCACCAAGGATATATGAGGAGAAATACAGGCAAAGGCATCCATATATGGAAAATTTTATAATACAAAAAAAAAAAAATAAGAAAACAAAGGAAGAATGCAGAAAAGAGGATTAGTAATGGAGAAGTTAAAGAAATAGAAACTGAAGTTATGGAATACCAGCAAAGTGAAGTATTTAGTGTAGAAAATCTAACTCTGATAATATAACAGCAGTATAGAACAATGAATCCTCAAATTAAGGAGATACCAGTGGAGCAGGAAGCATCTGATCAGTTGCTATATGAAACTACTTTGGAGCCAACAGTAGGAAACCAGTACAAATGTTAAGTTAGAGTTGCACAGCAACGGAAGGAACAGGAAACTGTGGTAACTCTGATGCAGTCAATGGTATAGAGTGATAGGCCAGTCAGTTCCCATATGAAAGAAAAATAGTTGACATAGGATGAAGCAGAAAAGAATACGGCACAGGAAGACATTCTGGAACTTTCTGTAGAATGCCAGCAGGAAACAGAGAACAGAGAATTAACCCTTGGTTTAGAAGAAAATGATCTAAAGGAAGAGTTGCTTGATTTAATAGAGATGGCTAGACATATTAAGATCAATAAAAGAAATAGATTACAGAAAGTCAGTGGTAACTTTTGGCTTTTCTCGGTTAGGGGTCGCCACAGCGGAACTCCCATCCGCTAATGATTAACAGTGGATTTTTACAGTGCCGAGTTGCCAGCCCGATGCCCAACCTTCAAAGAAGGCACGCCCATTCACGCATGCACCTACCTGCATGTCTTTAACGTCACTCGACCATGGGGAGGACATGCAGACTCCACACAGAAAGTCAGTAAGACCCAAATTGTTAGAAGTCTGGTAAAACAAATGAACGCCGTACTCAAAACTGTTTATAGAAATTCATGTGATATAACAGAAGTAAATAGGATATATTACTGTGCAGTTAAATTAATAACAGATAAAGTTTTACCAGAAAAACACATTGCAATAAGGGAAAGATAGGCGAGAAATAAAATGCCATCATGGAAGTATTGAGTAGAGAAAACTATAAAGCAATTAAGACAAGAAGTGTCAGAAGAGTACAGAAGAGGGAACAGATCAACAAAAATACTTAGAAAGATACATGTGATAAAAACAATGCACAGTATCAGAACAGACCAGGATCTTTTGTATACTAATACAAATAATAACCTAAAGATATTAGTAGAAGCAGAAAAAAACCTTAGAGGATATGTAGGTAAATTTAAAGGAAATTTACAAATTAAGCAATTTATTGATGACCCAAAAAAAGTTTTATAGAGAACTGGGAAACAAGGCAAAAGGAATAGAAACACCAAGGAAAAAAAGAAGAAATAGACAAATTTTGGAGAAATATCTATGAAAATCCTGTGAAACATAACAAAAATGCTGAATGGATAAAAGAAGTAAAAGAAAGAATATGAAGCTCAAATGTACATGATATGAAATGGGATGAAGTATAGGCCAGAGAAATTGAAATAAAATTAAGAAAAGTTCCTAAATGGAAAACCCCAGGCCCAGATACAGTACCTAACTTCTGGCTAAAGGTATTAACATCTTTACGTGAAGATTTAGCAGTAAGAACTATTTATATGTGCATCCTGAACAGACACCAACTTGATTAACAATCTGAAAAATGATACTCCTCCTTAACAGTGAACCTGCAAGATATCCGAGAACCTATACACCAATACCTTGCCTTCCGATGATGTATAAACTATACACTGGAACTGATGCTAACAGAGATTATAGTCATTGAGAAGAAAACTCAATCATGGCAATAGAACAAAAGCGTAACAAAAGAAAGTCATATGGAGCAAATTATCATTTGTTATTAAATAAAGTCATAATATAGAATTATAAAAAGGGGCATGGATAGACTTCAGAAAAGCATTTGACAACATCTCACATTCATGGATAAAAAAGTGCTTACAAAAGTATAAGATACAGGCAACAATGACTGATCACATTACAGTGACCATGAAACAGTGGCAAATCACTTTGCAGCTAAGCCATGATAAAGGACACATTATTATCTTAGGGATAAAAATTCAAAGGGAGATATTCCAGGGTGACTCTTTGTTACCACTGCTCTTTTGTCTTGCCTTTAACCCATTAAGCTGTCTACTTAACAGATTAGGTCAGGGGCTCCCAGAAAACAGCAAATTGTAAAGACTTCTCATCTTCTTTTTGGGGATGATTTAAAACTGTATAGTTAATCAGGTGAGGCTGGAAGCTCAACTAACTGCAAGTGGTCAAACTTTCTCAGATGATATAAGAATGTCATTTGGCCTTGATAAATGTGCAAAACCAACCATTAAAGCAGGAAAACTGCAGCACCAAGAAAATATCAGTCTGGGACAGGAATATGATATAAAGGAACTTGACCAGGGGGGAGTGTATAAATATTTGGGAACTGATGAAGGACCAACAGTAAAGCATAAGTAAATATGAATAAAACATAGTAAGGAATATTTTAGAAGACTAAAATTAATACTGAAAACAGCCCTGATATATAGGAACAAAGTCCACGCTATAAACCACTTTGCCCTTCCTTTTCTAACTTATAGTTTTGGGGTGACTGACCAGCCCTAAAAGGTATTCGATCACTTGGACAGGAAAACAAGAAAAATGCTTCATGTTTATCATATGATTTATAAAAATCGGTGTATACCAAGATTATATATTTCCCTTTCTGAAGGAGGTATGGGCCTCCTTGAAAATGCTTACATGTATAGCTCTGTAATTGTAGGACTGCATAAATATCTGCTGACCTCACAAGATCCAAACATTGTAAAAGTTTTAAAACTTGAGGAGAACAAGTCTCAGATGATTTCCCTGCTTAGTTTAGCAGAAGCATATCAGTGTCAAGCAGAAATGGAAATCAAACCAAAAACAGATAAACATCAGGCAGCAACTGAATGTACCATAAAACAAATTAAATAATATAAGGTGAATGATCAGATGAGAAGGCATGAATTGAGCAAAATGCATAAATATAGTTGCAAGTACAGAAAACTTGTGAAACACCCTCATGTCATTTAGGATCTAATGCAGAAATGGTTAAGGAGAGGTGACTTTAATCCAAAAGATGAAAGGTTAATATTGGCGACCCAGGGTAGTGGACTATGTACACACTGGTTTGCAAACATCCCTTGAACATGTCGGAGAAACTGACAAATGCAGGTTTTGTAAAACAGAATTGGAAACAGTTGCACATCTTGTTGCTGAGTGTGATACACTAATGGTGGATGGCCTGTAGCCTGAAAGGCATAATAATATGGCAAGACTGGTGTACAGTGGATTGTGCAAACATTATAATATTGAAGTGGCTGAGAAGCATTGGAAACATGAGCCACAAAGCATTATGGGAAATTATGAAGTTGATATCACAGGGGATCACCCATTACAAACAGTTAAAAAAATAGATGCAAGAAAACCAGATATAGTAGTCCATGAAAAGAAGACAAAAGTAGCACCGATCATTGAAAATTGCTACACCAAGTGATTACAGTGTCTTACATACAGGGAGACACACAGTAATAAAATAGCAGGATTTGTAGGCAGAAACGAGGGCAATGTGGAAGAAGGATACCCAGACAGTTCTAATGGTAGGAAGAGCAATGGGTCTCATAAAAAAGAATTTACAGTCATATTTAGATATGTTACCGATACATGTAACTCTGTATGATTTACAAAAGGAGTCACTTCAGGGCACATTGAGGCTGCTGTGAAGAGCACTTTTGTCTAACATCAAAGACAGAAACAATACTAATTTCATGAACTTTAATCAAGCTTTGACTTAGGAATGGAGTCCATTCCTGTCATGGCATTAGAAACCCCAAAGACTTGGCAAAATTAAAACAATGACAAATATTACTGCTTGGGAATCTGCTGTAATTGTTCCACTCCATAAAGGTGGATTTTCCTGCGCCTACAATAATTTCTGACTAATGGTACTAATAAAAACAGTAGCAAATGCATACATTCCTAACTTCTCTGTAATTTATAGGCTCATAGGTGTGTACTAGGCTAATGGCCCTGGAGCCTTTACAAGTCTAGCCCATAGAAGTGTCCTGGCATTGTGCCACCCGATGTTAGTTCCCAGTACCTCTATCAAGTAAAGCCACTGGAATGATCCCTGGGGTGAACTTTCTATTTCCCAGCCACTCATCAAGATTTCTTTTGAAGAGAGCCAGTGAGGTGCTCTGCTTGACATGTATGGAAAGTCTATTGCAGAGCATGGGCAGTCTCTGGGTTATGAACCTGTCCCTCCAGCATGTTCTGTTGATTGTGGTAATGAGGTTGAGATCTCTGGACTGTGTGGTGTGGAGGGATTGGGATTTCTTTAGATGTAACATTTCTTACAGAGCTGGATCAGACCCTGGCTTTGTAAGTCAAGCAGAGATTGCCCCTTAGTAGACGATATGAGACAGATAATAGCTGGAGTTTTTTGAGTCTGTCCATGTACGACATGTGTTTAAGAACTAGGATCCTCTTTGTGAGGTACTTTTGTGACCTTTCCAGCTGTTGCATGTGTCTAGTGAGGTACATGCCAAATGAGGCATTATTCCCGATGACTGGCCTAATGAGGGAAGAGTAGAGAGAGATGATGACCTCTTTCTTCCAGGATGCAAAACCTTTGGTAATGTGATATGCCACCTACAAGGACTTTCTGACCACAGTGGCAATGTAGTGGTCGAAGGAGAAGTTGCTGTCAACCTGTGTCTCCAGATCTCTTATAACCCCTTCAGTGTTCAGTGGGCTCCCGTTGATGTGGTAATTAGTGGGATGACGACACATTTTTTGGCATTAAGCTTAAGGCCATGGTTTTGACACCAGTCATTGGTCTCAGTGAGGTCTTTCTGTAGGATGTCTACATCACTTGGGGAGTTAATAATGGTTCCCAGCTTGCAGTTGTCTGTGAACTTGGTCAGACAGAGTCCCTCCATGTTGGCTTGGACTTCTGAGAAGTAGATGTCAAACAGGAGAGAACCTAGAACCGATCCCTGTGGGACTCCACTTGTGACTGGTCAGCAGTCTTACTTGGAGTCCACTATTTTTACACTGTGGGTTCTATCTATGAGCCAGTTTTCAACCCACCTAGTGATATCTGGTTATTTAATTCTTTCTCCCATCATAATGGTTTCCACTTTTTCAGAGGTGGGGAAAATGAGTGACTTGCTTTTTGAATTTCTTACACAGGTTAATAGGTTGTTACAGGGCATGCAATCCAAGGAACCATTTAGGAGCCTAGTTCAAATTCCTAACTGCCCCAATGCACTTCTGAGCAAGTGTCCTGCCCAGGACCAAACAACAGGTAAAGAAAGGTGAAGAGAATCAATCTGTCTACCACAGAAAGAGCCTCTTCAAGTTGTTCATTGCCTGTTAAGATTGCTGCTACTATTGCATAATTCTACATTAACCCCGAAACAGTAATTTTTAATGCATTTGTAACTGTGTTAATGTCCTTCACTTTGCCAGTTAATTCTGAAATTGTGGGTATAATGACTGTACTGAACTTGTATACGACTGCACTGAGGCTTATTTTTTTTTCTTTGGAGTAGTACTGCATAACATAGTTGTTCATTGTGTATTAGGATTGCTAGTTTTAGGCATGGTATTTGTGCTAGAGTCCTAATATGTGCTACATATCCTTAAATTTCCAGTGTGTGTATGACAACTCGGACACCACTGTTTTCAGCAGCAGTGAACACTTTATTTCCTCAGTTTGTAAATATTAGTCTGCTGACTGAGTTTCCATCTTGCAGGGACTGTCTTAATAAGGTGCAGTACTTCATACTGGCAATTATTGTTTGTATCCTGTTCTCTTTCTCTGTCATATTGCTTATTTTAATTATACTGCTTTATTATTTTATTTTTCTCCATGTATTTTATTTTTATTTTTGTCTGGTGCGTCAGCCGTGGTGTAGGTAGTGATAAGGCAGTGACTACCACACTCTGCAAAAGCCAATGCACCAACGGCATGATCCTCAGCAGTCTCCAGGACAGCAATGCTGCAAGGAGAGATGAAAGTGATCCTCGGGAAGGAAACCTAAAAGACTTGTTGGTGGTCTTCAGTGCTGATTCTCCAGTAACTGGTATAGGCTTTTCAGTGGGGACTGTCACAGAGGAGTCTTCTTGGGGCAGTTGACTGTAGGTGCTGACATTGGTTAGGACTGAGGTGGACTGGTAGCACAATACCCATATTGGCACCCTGGTGCACAGTCTGTGATTGGTACTATCATGTAGCTATCTGGCTTTAACTGCTGGGCAAGCAGTGGTAGAGCCCATTTCTGATGTTAGACTCAGGGGTGACTGACAACTGGTGGGGTTCCCTCTGGGACAGTTTGGCAGTTGTACTAACCCCATTCTGTCCCCCATCATGGTATTCACCTTCTCTGTGTGTTACTCACTCTCTCCTGTCTTTTGTGTTATCCTCCCTATCATCACCAATTGCCCAATGTCTGTCTCTTTTTGTGTCTCTCTACTTTGGAATGCCCTTTTGCATTAGCAGATACACCGTCAGTCTTTGTCTGTGTCATATGTTTGTGTATCTGCCCCTGTTGCCATCCCTATAGCCACCTTCCTATCTGCAACTGCCCTATGCTTCTTATCTTCTCTACTCTTTTTTTCTTAGAAAAAAAGTCAAAAAGGAAACCTCCCACCAGATGGAATTACAGACAGCTCAGCCCCCAGGATGCCCTCAAGATCTATGACTAGCCCCAGCAAAACCAAAGTAAGTATGGGGGTAGGGTTGCTGTTAGACCCAGCATGGACATGGGGCACTTAGGGCCTGGAGAATGAAAATGAGGTCTGGTGGGACAAATAAATAAATGAAATTGTCACATGAAAGAAAGAAGAAGAAAAAAAAAAGAATCCCCTCCTTCTATCACCCCATGCCATTCTTGCCTTTCCTCTCCCCTCCCTGTGCATATGTGCCCCCTCACTTCCTTTTTTCCCCTTCCTTATTGCCCTATAACCATAGTTTCTAAAATAGAACCAACTGGCACTTTGCTGTGTAGCTTTAATATGAGTTTCCAGCTGCACCTACATAGCATATGTGTGGACTGTGATACGTGTGTGTGTGTGTGTGTGTCTGTGTGTGTGTGTGTGTGTGTGTGTGTGTGTGTGTGTGTGTGTGTGTGTGTGTGTGTGTGTGTGTGTGTGTGTGTGTGTGTGTGTGTGTGTTTATGTGTGTGTGTGTGTGTATGTATGTATTTGCGCGCGCATGCGTGTGTGTGTGTGTGTGTGTGTGTTTTATTTTGCAACCTGCATGCTTTTGGCCCCAAGTCATATGATTTGTCATAGCATGGTTCATAAGTTCATAGGTAGGTACTAGGCTATTGGCCCTAGGGCCTATATAAGCCTAGCCAAATGTTACCCTGGCTTTCATCACCCAAGAAAATGATTTTCCTGTGCCCCTGTCGAGCAGAGCTACAGAAGTGATCCCCAGGGTGAATTTCCTATCTCCCATCCAATCATCAAGATTTTTCTTGAAGAGTGCTAATGAGGAGCATTGTTTGATATAGATAGGTAGGTAGTTTGTTCCAGAGTATGGGAAGTCTTTGGGACAGGAATCTATCCCTCCAGCATGTTCTGTTTATTGTGTTGACAAGGTTTAGGTCCCTAGAGTGTGTAACTCGGAAGGACTGGGATTTCTTTAAGTGGAGCATTTCCAACAGCTCTGGGTTTGACATAGCTTCTTTATGTGTTAGGCAGAGACTGCCTCTGAGTAGGCGATATGCAACAGAGTAAAGCTGGAGTTTTTTGAGACGGTCTGTGTAGGGCATCTGTTTGAGGCCAGTTATCCTCTTTGTGAGGTATTTCTGCGGCCTTTCCAGTTGTTGTAGATGTCTTGTGAGGTACATACCAAAAGGAGCATTGTACTCTATAATGGGTCTAATGAGTGACGAGTAGAGGGGAACAATGACCTCTTTTTTCCTGGATGTAAAACATTTTGTGATGAGGTGTGCCATGTAGAAGGATTTCCTGACTACTGTGGTAATGTGATTATCAAAGTAGAGACTACTGTCCACCTGTGTCCCAAGGTCTCTTATCACACTTTCGGTGTTAAGTAGATTACTGCCTATGTTGTAGTTCATGGGTACAGAGTTTTTACAAAAAGTGATGACAATGCACTTTTTGGCATTGAGCTTGAGGCCGTGGCTTTGACACCAGGCATTTGTCTCAGTGAGGCCCTTTTGTAGGATGTCCACATCGTTAGTTTTGATTATGGCTCCTAGTTTGCAGTCATCTGCAAACTTTGTTAGCTAAAGACTTTCTGTGTTAGCCTGTACTTCAGAGAAGTAGATACCAAACAGGAGAGGACCCAGGACTGAACCCTGTGGTACTCCACTTGTCACTAGTCTGCAGTTGGATTTAGAGTCTGCTACTTTCACAATATGGGTTCTGTCAGTGAGCCAGTTGGCAGCCCATCTTGTGACATATGGATTTATACCTAGTTTAGTGAGTTTATCTATAATTCCAGAGTGGGGGATGGTGTTAAAAGCCTTGGCAAGATCTAGATAGGCTGTGTGAACCACCTTACCCTCATCTATGGCTTTGGTGACCGCTTCAAGGAAGTCTGTCAGGTTTGGGTGACATGATCTGCCTTTTACAGACCTGAACTGGGTAGGGTCCAGAGTTTGGAGATTACCAATGTTATTGTTTATAAGCTCCATGATGATATGTTCCATAGCATTGCAGACCAGACTCATCAGGCTAATGGGGTGGTAGTTCTTGGTGGCTCCCCCTTTGGGGAGTGGGATAACCGTTGCTGTGCACTATTCAGTGGGCACAAAGCCTGAGGTGAGGCTATGATTGAACACGGTATGCAGGTGGGGTGCCAGTTCGTTCTGTAGTTCATGTAGAACACAGCCTGGGATGTTGTCAGGTCCCATGGATGCTGTGCTCTTGGCTTTGAAGAGTGTGTTTTTTTTACCTGTGCAGCCATGATTACAGGAATTTTGCATTCTTCCGGTATATAGATGGGCCCTTTAGGGGGTGAGAGAGGGGTAAAGTTATCATTGCACCTATATGCCGAGATGTTGGCAATATCAGTTGGTTCTGTAGATTTAGTGCCATTGTGCTGTAACTCAGAGAAGGTCTACTGAGTTTAGAAGCAACTGCTATTTTTCTGACTGCATAGGTTCATTATTCAGCACACTACCAGTCTGTCTGTGCTAGGTTAGTATTTATGCATGGCTAATCCCTGACAGGTCATGTTGCTCAACATCGATCACAATATTAATTACAGCAAGGTTGCATTGTCATTCTTTTTAAATACTTCTCTGACACTTCAAGAAATAATTAGAAAAGGGTAAACTTTCCCTCTATCTGAACTCTGGAAGTTTGTACTCTGGATTCCAATAGCTGCATCCATAGCCTTCTAACAAAATCAGGTTATAACCTCACAGTTCTAGGACTGTAAGTCTTCCTAAAGAAGTGTAAACGTGAAATTGTTCATGACAAACTAATTTTATAGTTGCAGCCTTCATTAGTTTCTAGATCTTAAATGGCATTTTTGAGTGGCAATGAACACAGTTAATATTAAAGTTTCTATTGTTTTTTTAAACAACTTATACTACCTCAGTAATCACTAAAGCTACACACATTATGTCAGCAGAAGTTTGTTTATTCAGCTGGATGCTTCTATACAAGGGTAATCAGTTCTATCTGTGCTGCTTGGCTATTGTGATATTTAGAGATATTTGAACATTAGGACAATATTAACAGTATATGAACAAAATGTATTATCTCATTGGTGCACTGGGCAAAGGTCAAGTGGATTAATGCATTTGTGTTACACATCACATTTCCTTTAAAAAAAAATAATTGACTAGTTTGTATGTATCATGGTTTACAATTACTATTACAAATATGAACAGTATTTGATGCCTAGAGGCATCACTTGTTTGTTTCATAAGAAACATCTGGAGGCATCCAAAGGGTTTTAGGAGTTAAGAAATGACATGGACATGAAGGAACATGCAGAAGAAAGTGTAGTCACATACAGGGCAGAGGATCTTTGGACCAGAGTGTTTGCACAGACTGTAGACAGTAAAATGTCTGCATACATACATACATTTATGAGCTACGGTGGCAAAAAGGGACAGCGTATTTATAATTTCTGTCCAAATATTTTCTTCTTCGCTACACCTCTCCTCATAACTCCATCCCATGCCTTTTTAAATACTCAGAACTTATTGTGCATCACCCACTGTTGGAGTTTACACCACTTATCCACTATCCTTTCAATTAAAGAATTGTTCATCCTTCATAAAGGGATTTCATTTTGTAGAGTATGCTCACTCATTCCATATCTTTCTATAGTAAAATTAATCAAGATGAATATTCAGGTTTACTGTTTATTACTGATCTTTCTAAAGTTTTTGATACTGCAAATTGCTCTATTATCATACATAGTTATCATACAGTGGATATACACTGGTTCACAAGTTATACTCAAGACAGGGCCTAGCTGGTGTGGTAAGCTAGTTGAATGTCATCTCCAGTATGAATTCCTTCTGTGGTACTGTAGAGACATTTCTTTTTGCTGTGGTTATAATAACATGTCTGACTTTTGTGACACAGTAATACTCAGTCAATATGTAGACGACCAAACAATATTCTGTCAGGCTCCATATATAAATAATGCCCACAATAACTTTCAATACAGTTCTATTCAAATTCAGATGTGACTTGAAAACACCTTCCCAACATGAACTAAAACTAGAGTTATGATGTTTACTCACAAACACTGATACAAATAATTTAGATGTTTGAATACTATTTGAAGCCCTCCAGCCAAATTACTGTGACTCAACATCTTTCAATATCTCAAATTTAATATGCATAGTCACAATTGTTACTTTTATTACCTTTCAAAAGCCTGGATTTTATACAGGGCAAAGAATCCAGCACCATTTTCACAAGGTTTGCAGCAGCTGTTACATATGGTCAGGCTGCTTTATCAATCTGCATGACCAGACAACCCTCAACACAGGTAACTAAACTTCAACAAATATACACCTGAGTTGCTCAGTTTGTTTCTGGACAACTTCTTAGGTGTTATCACTTTGTCTGGCATCAGTCCTTCCAATGGGTTGAGCTAAGGCAGTATTTATACAGGATACATCTGAGACCTGCATATATGATATGCATTGCTGAAATAAATGCCTGACTCTCAGATGACTGATTGATGTTCCTACCTATAATCTGTGCTGCAAACTCACTTCTTACCAAACACCATTTTCAAATAGTTGATTTGAGGAATTAGTTTCCTCAAACATGGCACCTAAACAATGGCATGACCTTCCAATTTCTTTTTAACAAGCAACACATTAGCTCCCTTTCAGAATGACATCCTTCAGTCATGTTATTTGTGACTAGTCCTGTAATTTGGCAAATAAACTATAACATTTCCACTTCAATTCATACTTCATATTGTCTCCTTCATTATACATTAACATTTTAAATCCATTTGTACAATAATTAATATATCATTAAAACCCTTTTTCTAACAGTACACATAAGGCCCATAGCACACCTAATATGGTAATTACAAACCTTGCATTTTCTAATAATGCCCATCTACTATGCTGTACATCATTCCTTTATGTTTGTAACAGGGATCTACAAAACTTAGCTTGAAATGGTGAAGTTCTGAACACAAAAGCGTGTACATTTCCTCAAGAATGTGTAACTCCTAAATGTGTGTACTTGAGGAAAACAACAAATTTGTTGAAATAAAGCAGGTCATTCCCTTGTACATATTACTCTTACTTACATATTGTTAGTACAAGATTGCTCCAGCTTGGAGAAACTATGCTTAGAACAATGAAAGAATGATCACTCTTTCTCCACTACCCATAAGAACATTAAAGCTTATTCTTCAGATATTTACAATTTGTATTGAGAAAATGCATCTCCTGAAAAAACAGCTCATGCAGAAGATTCTTGAGCAACCACAAAGTGAACAAATACAACTTGTGCAAGTAAGGTGAACCCTGTAACACTTATATACTCATTATTTATTTATTTATGCATGGAATTGCTGTCATGAGGATTTGGCTCTCTCACAAGTGTGAAATTTGATTCTATTAGCCCCAAAGGCACAAAAATATCAATGCCACCACCATAACAGCAAACTGCAAAACTTGAAGTCACACTTTTAGATCATTGTGAGGATACACCCACACAGTGAAGGGGCCAAGCTTGCATCACTTCTCTTACTTATATATATTAACCATGAGATTGCTCTAGGTTGGAGTCAGAGAAATACTCCAACAAGATACTGAATATAAGAATTAATCTATGTTGCACCATATTTGGTGTTATACTCTCATCAGTCTGGGGATCATAAATACAACAGTTATGGTCCTCAGAGTTAGGAGGAACCTGGTATATTGCCTGATAGGTGTTGTTATTGATAAATAGCTGTTATCTTTATTTTTTTTTAAAGAAAACACAATTGCATCATTCCATATTGTCATCAGTTCTTCCAGTCCAGGCCAAGATATGTCTCTGTATGTGCAGCAGAACTGTCAATTTCTAATCACTTTAAAATATACAGCATTGCTCCTTTTACACAGGAATGGCTAGCAATGTCCACTTTGCTTTAGTGGATTAATGGGACTTTTTCTAGTTGTTCTTTCATTGCAAATATTAATCTACTTTTGCAAGATGTGGGAACACACCCTGAGTCAAGAGAATGGTGAATTTAACATCATACAGTGTCTCTACTTCCTTAGAAAATACTTCTTAATGCAGGGTTAATACTTTTACTGCTGATTTAAGCTCATGTGACATAGTCTGCCTTAGATACTGAACTGATTTACAGTTTAACACTAATTTCTGCAACCATTTACTCACACACAAAGTTGGCCCTTCACCTTTCTTTGTCTTTTTCATAGCATAGAGGATGTATTATGACTCTCAACACATAATAAACTCTAATCTGCACACATTTTAAGCTTTTACAGAAGTATTCTGCAAGGATTTCTTTGGAAAATTGTGAAACATTTTTTCATGCATAATATCAAGACCTGAATTTAAAAAAGGAGTTATAGGTCAGTGCTAGAGCATTTTACTGTAGACCAAGAGTTCCAGGTCTCAAAATCTGGATGACCTCTGGGGGGGTTGTTTGGTGTTTAGCACAAAGGATTAATGCATTGAGCTGTTACTGACTTAATTCTTGTAGTCCAGGATTTGATTTTGACAACCCTCATTTGCCTATTTTATGACCCTGAACAAGTCACTTAACCAGATGGTGTTCTGGGACAATTGAGAACTAGGCTAGGCTCTTCAATGGTTTCCTACCTAGTAACTACATATGAGCTGTGAACCATAAATACTGCAACAATTGTACATCTTTATTACAACTTGCTTGTTTTATATGCCATGCTTTTCTGCAGCTGCAAAATGAAGTCTCTTCATAATCACAGAAAGGGAATTTTACTGTTATATTGACAACACAACCGTTTATCATTTGTAGGATTTGCGTCTATGTTTACCTTATGTACTACATCAATATGTACATCATGTTGTGCATCTTTGTCTGTGGCCTCCATACTTACAGCAATTTCAAATGTCTTTGGAAGTGCTAAATTAATTTGGGAAAGTAGTTTTCTCTTGCAAGCTTTCTTGTGAATGTCACTTATGAATCTGACTCTTAAGTTCTTCAGGCTCAAATCAGATTCAGAGTTCAGAACATGTTGCTTCAACATACCTCTCGACTGATCAAAATTTGCAGAACATCCTTGGTTTTGCCTTGTATATTTGCCACATTCCTCATAAAATTTTTGATTTTCTTGTAAATTACTAAGGATCACAGTCAGCCAATAGCAACAGCTATGAGAGTTTTTTACTTCCTATTGTTCAGAAATGCATGTTGATGCAAAACCTCTTATTCTGTTAACATTTCAAATGAATGAGTAATATTTAAAAACTGTCCCTGATTTTGGCCATTTGTCCTCCAATTGCTTTGTTTAGAATTCTTGAATGAAAGAAGTTAGGACGTATGTGCTTAAAACAAGAGTGCACTGTGTCACTGTTTCATTGGACATCTGGCTGCAAAGATTAAAATGAAATCTTTCTGCAGCTATCCAGGGTTAAAGCTCAGAATATTCCTTTGATATTTTAACTTCCTATTTGCAGGATTTATAATTACATTTTTTGGGGGGGTCACAGAGTATATATGTAGACACCCCCATACCTCCATGTGATGTTGAATTCTTCAAGGGAATGCAATCCATACAAAAAATGACTACTGATGTAAGTATACCACGGCTCTGCAGTTGGTTTAATCTTTTTGATTTTCCAATATAAGCCACAGAACACTTTATTGACACACATTCTTCTTTGTATATTATATTATTTAAAGAAAATCACACAGAGAACAAACATGCAGTTTGAATGCACTTCATCACTGGGCCTTGACTGAGTATTGAATAGACTTTATATAGACATGAAACCACTTACATAGCTGTGTACTTGTATTTTTTATGGAGGCTACGTGCACAGCTCAATGTACTACAACGTGCATGAATAATGTCATTCTGTGATTGTACTATGGTGATGATCTAAAACATAAACTGGAATTTTGCATAAAGGTGATACAATGACTTACATGACATGTTTGGAGTATTTAGTAACATTGCTGTTTTGAACATCGTGCAATCATACAGTTGGCTCTTGTAATTAAATGTTACTATAGGTGACTTTCTTATTGCTTTGAAGCTAACTTCTGTCAGCTGATTAATGCTCTCTGTCTTGTTTTTTTTTTCTGTCCAAATTATAAAAGAGCATAAAAAGATATATCACTTTTTAAAATATTTATAAGGACTTAAATGTGTCTGGTTTTTACAGACATCTCTTAGTAATGCCTTGACTCAGGAAGCAAGTAATCAAACTGCTAAAACTTTCACAGGCCTTAGTCAAACAATTAAAAATACATTCACTTCAATGGAATGGAACACTGTTTAAGCAAGACCTCTCCCTTGACAAGCTGAATTGACATTAGTTAAAAGAAAGTAATACGTGCAATATAGAAACAATAGTAAAGAAATGGTAATTAAATCATAACATGGGTGCATCTAGAGAAGGGCATGCTTTTAGATGGAACAAATTATAACTCAAGCAAATTCTTAGGAAAAACAGTTGCTAATAATATTAACTATATGACCAGCAGGATTTTAGAAGCAGATGGAACATCTGTAGCTGCAGGCTATGTTTTACAGGAACGTAGAGCAGTATAGCAGAAGAATAATAACAGACAGGCATTTCCCTCTGTCAGAATTAAACCTAAAAGTTTTGAGGCTAAGCCCAGTGACAATTATGCAAGCAGGAAAGACAGAAGTAAAACAAGGTGCAACATGACTAGGGGCAGGTGAAAAATTCCTGCATGTTTCTTCACACATTTTGACATCTCATGAATTTTCAACATTTTATTATGGTCTTGATGGTATTTGTTTTAAATCACTAAGTTCTGTTATGACTTAATGTGAATTCTGCAATTACATAGTAAATTTGAAAGCATAACATGCAAAGTAGAATACAGAAGCAAGGATACTTTCTATATGTCAGTTGCATTTGATGTCTGCATTTAGCACTCAACACATATTGCTGTTGCTGTGGTTAACAACACTATGAAAAATGATTTCTGTCTAAGCATGAATATGATATGCCTTTGATGAATGCATAATGCAGGGGTTTGTAAGGAGCAGGGCTATGATTAGATATAAATAATTGCTATAGAAAAGACAATACATGCAGACTGATGCCTGACTTGGAGTTTATATTCTATTTCTGAGGACTTCTTGATGAACTCAATGATACAGATGTTCATCAAAAGATGACATCTGAAATAGAAGAGAATATCACCACATCTGGGAAGCTTAGAAACTATATGAAATAATCTATCCATAGATATAGCTGGCTAAGCCTTTTTCAGTGTAAACTTGGGTAGTTAACCTCCATTTATGCATGTGTTTAGTTTGCAGTATGCAGATTAGAAGGTATAATGTATGTAGACATTTAGTAATATAAGAGCTCATCAAAAGGCTTGAAAGTCTCTTTGCAAAACTTAGACATGGTATATATACAGCAGTAGTAACAAAAATCCAGTTCTTATTTGTTGAACACTATTTAGTGCTTTGTCATACTATGCATACCTTGGCCAGTTACCATACCTTGATTCAGTGTACTTACTGCAATACATTTTACATAACAGGAAGATATGATAATAAGCAATAAAGCCACTGGACAGTGTAACATTTTTTTAATGTAGAAATATTTCTCAGGGATACTTGAGAGGGTGTATGCCAGTAATAAGTAGCAATGGTGGGAGATCAGTAACTGGTCATAAGTTACACCAGAAATTATTAAGACTATATCACAGTAAGACGTTGTCCTGTTCGATTCTCAGCTAGAGCGTCTTCTGTGTGGAGACGTGTGGATGGGCGTACCTTCGTTGAAGGTTGTGCATCAGGGCCGGCAACTCGGCACATAAAAATCTACTGCCAATCATTAGCAGACTGGAGTTCCACTGTGGCAACTCCTAACTGGGAAAAGCCGAAAGACACAATAACAACAACATTTATTACAGAAGTCACAAAACAGAGGCAGCTCTAGGTAATGATGCCATGTAGCAGTCATATGATAGAATGTCTATGCTAAGCCAAAGCTGGGGAGTTGTAGTGTTGTGTTAATGTGAGACAGAAGATAACTGTGTCATAGTATACATGTGATGAATGACTCGTTTTGGGAATGTGTGTTGGGGGTACGGTACTTAACATTATTGTCGGTATTAAAGCATGTTGCCCCTACGTAAATCAGGTATTAACTGTTTCTTCCTACAGCCTAGGAATTCTGCTGTGAAGTATCATTACCAAATGGGGTTAACTATGCACTCTGTTGCATATTTAAGAAATGGGGAAGCATGTGACTTGCTGATGAATAACTACTTATCTCCATAGCTGGCCTTAGACAGAGGCCACCTAGGTGGCCGCCTGGGGGGCATCTCTAGGAGGGATGCTTTTCCAGTATTTATTTGTTTATTCTTTAAAATATGTTGAATGAGTACAGAAAAAAATGAAGAGTATGACAAATTGTGAGGAAAAGGAAGAAAAACGTGCTTTGGATGGTGTAGGTAGGCCAGGATGGAGGCACTGGATGGTGTGTGTGGGGGTGCTGTGGAGCCCTTTTGCCTAGGGTACCAGTTGACATAAGGCCGGTCCTGCTTATCTCACCTTTTATTATAACTCTCTGCTAGAATTTTTAGATATCTGTTTGAGACAAAAGGAAGAGAAACATACCACACAGTTTGTGGTGAACTGGTGAGTAGTTTCTTACTAAGTCTATCCACAAGCTTGTCAACAAGGCTAGTGCAGATGTATCTAAATGTTTTAACTTCCTATAGTGCAGTTTTAGGCATGTCAGAGCTCAGAGCTGATATAAGGACAGGATAGCCTTTACTACCCCTCTGCCTGTCTGGAAAAACAAGTTGTTCTAGAGAACAACTAAGTTGCTTAAAGTAGGTTATGCTTCCTTCCTTGACTTTGTCAATATATTTGTTATTCATGTTTTGTGGTGTTGATTAGGTTCTTTTCTAATGCACTTGAAAGAGCTTCACATAGGATTTATTTTAACATGATGTTAGTTTGGTTATAACGATCATTAATTACAGGGGTAATTCACTTTGGATTTTTAACCCTGATCCTGTGGCAAATGATGAGAATGTGTGAATCAAAGAGGCTAAGATATTGGGCCTGAATTTAACTGCATTGTCAGCCTTGTGGAGGAGTAAAACAGGATAGGTCAATTGAATTAAGGCTATAGCCAAAAAAATCTGATTGAGAAATTGTAGTACTTTAGATCACGATAAACTGTGGTAGAGATCTGCAAAGAACAGATTTTCACACCATAAATTATGGAACTAGATTTCTTGTCTGTTTTCTGAATTCCCTGAGGTGAGAACAAAAAGGTGAGAACAGAAGTCACAAAACAGAGGCAGCACTAGGTAATGATGCCATGTAGCAGTCATATGATAGAATGCCTATGCTAAGCCAAAGCTGGGGAGTTGTAGTGTTGTGTTAATGTGAGACAGAAGATAACTGTGTCATAGTATACATGTGATGAATGACTCGTTTTGGGAATGTGTGTTGGGGGTACGGTACTTAACATTATTGTCGGTATTAAAGCATGTTGCCCCTACGTAAATCAGGTATTAACTGTTTCTTCCTACAGCCTAGGAATTCTGCTGTGAAGTATCATTACCAAATGGGGTTAACTATGCACTCTGTTGCATATTTAAGAAATGGGGAAGCATGTGACTTGCTGATGAATAACTACTTATCTCCATAGCTGGCCTTAGGCATAGGCCACCTAGGTGGCCGCCTGGGGGGCATCTCTAGGAGGGATGCTTTTCCAGTATTCATTTGTTTATTCTTTAAAATATGTTGAATGAGTACAGGAAAAAATGAAGAGTATGACAAATTGTGAGGAAAAGGAAGAAAAACGTGCTTTGGATGGTGTAGGTAGTCCAGGATGGAGGCACTGGATGGTGTGTGTGGGGGCGCTGTGGAGCCCTTTTGCCTAGGGTACCAGTTGACATAAGGCCGGTCCTGCTTATCTCACCTTTTATTATAACTCTCTGCTAGAATTTTTAGATATCTGTTTGAGACAAAAGGAAGAGAAACATACCACACAGTTTGTGGTGAACTGGTGAGAGGTTTCTTACTATGTCTATCCACAAGCTTGTCAACAAGGCTAGTGCAGATGTATCTAAATGTTTTAACTTCCTATAGTGCAGTTTTAGGCATGTCAGAGCTCAGAGCTGATATAAGGACAGGATAGCCTTTACTACCCCTCTGCCTGTCTGGAAAAACAAGTTGTTCTAGAGAACAACTAAGTTGCTTAAAGTAGGTTATGCTTCCTTCCTTGACTTTGTCAATATATTTGTTATTCATGTTTTGTGGTGTTGATTAGGTTCTTTTCTAATGCACTTGAAAGAGCTTCACATAGGATTTATTTTAACATGATGTTAGTTTGGTTATAATGATCATTAATTACAGGGGTAATTCACTTTGGATTTTTAACCCTGATCCTGTGGCAAATGATGAGAATGTGTGAATCAAAGAGGCTAAGATATTGGGCCTGAATTTAACTGCATTGTCAGCCTTGTGGAGGAGTAAAACAGGATAGGTCAATTGAATTAAGGCTATAGCCAAAAAAATCTGATTGAGAAATTGTAATACTTTAGATCACGATAAACTGTGGTAGAGATCTGCAAAGAACAGATTTTCACACCATAAATTATGGAACTAGATTTCTTGTCTGTTTTCTGAATTCCCTGAGGTGAGAACAAAAAGGACCTAGTCCAGAATATTCACTCTGCCACAATTTTTTGCTATTTCTGATGCTAAAGTTTGGGTCAAGACTTTATTTTAGTAAAGGTCAGGACAGGCTGACTGCAACATTATTTCTAGTTATTAAAAGTAAGTGTACTGACATTTAGAACAGCGCTGAATTTCAGTAAAGGTGCACAGCCTAGTCTTTCCTATATCTTTTTTGTTTTTTTTAAACCAATCATCTTGACTATACAGCAAACTGCCATTCATGTCCACATAAATAAAACAACAAACTTTGAGCACAGACTTCATATTTTGCATACAGCTTGATATATAGGCAAAGTGAATGTATATTACTACTATAAAACACGCAAAGCTGATGTATCTTGCCGTTATCGATGCTGAACTCATGATTATTCTTTCTGAAAGGTTACTATAAAGGTTTAACATGCAGACCCATCTACCTTTGTTTCCTATACTACCTTACTTTAATGTTCTTCCTCAGGTCTCTTACAGGAGTCTTTATACAGTAATGATTAAGTTCATCTAATCATTAAGTAACATAACTTCTCAAACTGACCACGTCTTCAGCGTTACTTCTCATTGTAGATAATGTTAAATCCGGCCTATACAGTCTCTGCATAACTTCTACCCATTTATGAAGTTATGTTACAGTTTAAGTTATGTTACAGTTTAAGTTATGTTACAGTTTAAGTTATGTTACAGGTTTGCACTTATAGGTAAAACATTTCTCATGGCATCAGTAACTTCATGCTAAATAAGTCCTGGATTTCCTCACTGTCTCTGAAGGTGGATTAATAAATAACCTGAGTGGGGATGTCAGGAAAAAAATAGCTCCCATAAAAAATATAAGGGTCTGTAGGTATCCTCCCAAAATTGCTCCAGTACTGGATGTGCTGCAAAAATAAACCAAATTAATCTACCTACTGATCACCACAGTCCCAACATACAGGAGAAGCAGCCAAGCATTCCTATTGTGCTTTTTAGGTCATAAAGCAATGTATGCAACACCTTCCATATAAATACATGCCTTTGTAAAAATACATGCATACCTGAATCTAAACTTTCTCTCTCTCAATCCAGTCTTGTACCTACAAACTGACCACCAACTTACTGCCTTCCAAAACTGACAAATTTTAGGCAAGCCTTCTCAAGACCTTACACAATGATGACAAATGATGGATTACTACCATCAGACCTGTAATTATTCTACCAATAAATAAAGTGAGTTACTGTCCCAGTAAGTAAACTAATAAAGGGCAAACAGCATCCATGAAGCAGAAAAACAGAACACCTAATAATACAGCACCCTGACCCAGTCCTAAATGATACAACTCGCTCATCTCTTGGAATGAGAAAAGATAAGTACCCCCTTCAAAAGCTAACTAGATCACTGAACCCAACTTGGCATACCCAACACCCAACACACACCAGTTTTTCCTCTCCAGGATGAAATTTAACTGTTATTCCAGTAGAGGACAACAAGGAAATATAACTCATTTACAGTTTGCAAAGAACAGCATACCCATATGAAAATAAACTACACATGATTACTTGAGTTGTGGTGGGTAAAATTAACTTGCTAGACATGCTTGCAGTTAATTTAATTAAAAACTAAAATGAGTTTTTCAGCCTTCCTACTTGTTCTGCTAAATTATTTATTTATTTATTGCATTTGTTTACCAGGAAAGTCCACTTGGCCTAAAAGAGCCCATTTTCCAGCGGAGACCCATGGAGCAAAGCTCCAACAAGAACATAGATACAGAAAATATTAAACATTAATTGGTACAAAAGTAGATACAATGTTACAGATAGTGATTACAGTAATATATACAGAATATATACATAAAAGCAAGAATTTTGTTGGTTGCCAAATGAATTTAGTTAGAGAGGTATAAACAGAGATAAATTAATCAGCATTATTGTACCAGTATCAACAAGTGATAAAAAATAATAATTATGGAGAAAATATCATCAGTCAGCAGCAGCAAAAGCAAAGGAGTTTAGTTATCATATAAGGAGAAAGAGGAGGTTAGGTTATAGAGCAGGTACATAGCCAGGAACAGTTGAGATGCCTTTTCAGAATTTGTTTGAAGGTGGTGGTGCTGAATGTGTTTCTTATAGAAGGTGGAACTGAGTTCCATTGTTTGACGATGGCAAAAGTATAAAGGAGTTGATCAGCAGGTAAGGTGGGCTTTTCTACTTTTAGAAGTAGATGATTTTCAGATCTTAGTTGCCTGCTGGGTTAGTAATGGGCAAGTAGTGTCAAGAAAGCAGGACAGTTTGTGGGTCTGTAGATTATTTTGTGTGCTGTAGCTGATTGGGTGAATGAGAGATACTGGAGGAGTTCCAGCCAGTCTAATTGTTTCAGTGAGTTACAGTGGTGGGATGAGAATTTGGCCTTGGTGGCAAATTTGGCTATTCTGTTGTAACACATTTGCAAAGTTTGGATATTAGTGAGGAGAAGGGAGCCATAAAGGAGAGAACATAATAAAAAGGTGGTTGCAAGGGTTTGTCTAGTAGAGAATCTAAAAAAGTGTTGGTGCCTGTAGAGCATACTAAGCTTTTGATGTGTTTTTATGATGTTATTGTTTATGTGTAAGTCAAAGTTAAGGTTTTCATCTATAATAATACCTAGCAGTTTAGGGTGTAGGACAGCTTCCATAATGGCATTGTTTTGGGCTTGTGTAGTGAAGAGTTTTTTTTATCTAGAGGAGTGGTTTTCTTAGGGGTAAAAAGTACTAGTTTAGTTTTTTTGGATTTAGGGCAAGATGATTGTTAAGCACCCACGATTCAGTAGAGGAGAAGGCATTTTGGGTGATTTGCTGGAGTTCAGAGGTGGTATTTGCAGTGCATATTATTGTAGAGTCATCAGCATACTGGATTATTGAGTATTGTGGGAGAGTGGAGTGAAAGTTGTTAATAAAGATGCTAAATAAGACAGGACCAAATATGGAGCATTGGGGTAACACTGTGGAAGTACTGAGGAAGGGAGAGTAAGATTGTTGTCATTTGGTGGATTGTTGCCTGTTAGAGAGATAGCTATTGAACCATTGTAGGGTAGGTGGGGAAATGTGGAGGGTGAATAGTTTGGAGAGAAGGATGATGTGGGAAATGGTATCAAAAGCTTTGGAGAGGTCTAGGAAAAGAGAATTATTTTGCAAGAATCCCATGCCCATTTGGCTATATTTAGGAAGGAGAGAAGGGCAGCAGTGGTCCTGTGTCCTGGTCTGAAACCATGCTGAGTGGATGATATAATTTGGTTTTCAAGCAGGTGGTTGAGGAGTTAGGCATGGATGCATTTTTTCAGTATTTTAGAGAAGGGTAAGAGAATTGCTATGGGCTGAAAGTTTTTGGTGTCTGTGTTGGTGCTGCCTTTGTGTAGGGAGAGAATGTATGCTTTTTTCCAGATGTCTGGGACTAGAGTATGCTGATTATATAAGCTATAGAGTTTGCAGCTAGCTGCAGGAAGTGCGGGGGTAGATTGTCAGGGGCCAGAATACAGGGTTTTAGCTTAATTAAAAGTATTTTTTTATTGTGGTGGTGGTGGGTATGGGGGGAATTTTAGGTTGGAGTCTAGGGTAGAATTGTTTTCTGGCATGATTTGTCCATCAGCTGTCTTGATGGTGGTGGTACTAGCTGTAGAAAAGGTGGTGGTTAGGTTAGCTATGGTGTCAACGAAGTATGAATTGAAGAGGGTGGCAAGTTTGGCTGAAATTTTGTCTGGGTCAGGGGTTGGGTTGCCTTGAGAGCCTGGGTGTAATAGTTGGTTGATGGCGGACCAGCATTTTTGGGGATTATTTTTATGTTGGCTTTGTAGATGGAGGTAGTGGGCTTTTGTAATCTCTGGTTATTAGTCATTTTCCTGGTTATTGAGTTGCTTGTATTGCAATAGAGTTGAGGGGTCTTTGTTTTTCTGCCATGATTTCCAGATTTTTATCCCTTGTGGACATGACTTCTTTGGTGGATTTTGAGAGACAGCTTGCATGGTTATGCCTTATCCATTTCTGGTGGGTGGGTGCTTGCCTATTTAGGATGTCTAGGAATGTTGAGTTAAAAAATTCAATAGCCTCATTAAGTGATAGGGATTTGAAGGGTTCCCAATGTACTTTAGCTAAGATTTCATTAAATATGGATGGTTGGAACTTAGTCAAATTTCTGGTTGATAAACTGCTGTGTGCTAAAAAAGTATAAATTATATATTTCGGGGATTCCCAAATACTTCCACCAAAGTATGTCCAACCAATATATATATATATTTATATATATATATATATATATATATATATATATATATATATATACATATATGGGATCCAGACACATGCTCGACTAGCATATGTCCGAATCACAAAACATCGAACACACATACACGAAAGCACTTAACGTCGACAATGCTTCTGTGTATGTGTGCCTGTTTCGTAGATCTGACTACAGTGCAGGTAAGGGAAAATTCCTTTTTCCCCACTGTAGTGCAATCTCGGAGTGAGAATAATAAAGTGGGGGGGTGTGGGGGGTGAAGCCCCCCTGCAGAAACGTAGATTTTTTTTTTGAACTACACATACACGGAAGCGCTTTTTGATGTGTTCAATGTTTTGTGATTCGGACATATGCTAGTCGAGCATGTGTTCTAGACCCATATATATATATATATATATATATATATATATATATATATATATATATATATATATATATTTCTGTGAGACTCTGGGCTAGGTTCCAAAAGAGTTGCTCTCAGTGTGAATGACTTACTACAGTGTAAGCCTGTCCTGATTCCAAAAGAATTGCTCTTGATGTAAGTGACTTTACTTCACTGTAAGGCCTATCTATAAACAGGCTTACAGTGGGGGGCCAGATTACTAAAAACTTGTACTCAGTGTAATGACTTACTCCAGAGTGATACACTGACAGCATATCTTTTGGGATTAGTCCCACAGTGTTGTATAATATTAAAAGGGCTTGATTCCTAAAGACTTGCTCTCAGTGTAAGTTACCACTTATACTCTGAGCAAGTCTTCTGGAATCTGGCCCCTGATCTGAGCCTGTTTATAAATAGGCCTTACACTGAAGTAAGTCACTTATGATAAGAGCACGACTTTTGGAATTGGGACAGAGTTACACCAAGAACAACTCTTTTGGAATTGAGACCTTTGTCTTTACTCAGTTACAGATTATCAAAATTCCCCTTCTCCTGGTTTTAAGATCATAGTGATTCTTCACCTGCTTTAGAACATAGCCAATATCTTGTTAATGGCATACATTATTTATAATAGAGTAAATGATTTACAAGGATCCATTAAAGCATGTGAAAAGTAGTCATCAGAAAATAGCTTATGTTATATTACTTGAAATCAATATTTTTTTAGCCTTTCCAAGTTCAAGTTTTGCAAAGCTTACCTTTCTGATAACTGGTTATACCTGTGCTGTCTTGACAAGACTATCGCTGTAGCTGCATCATGGAATGAATGTGGCATCTACTATGAAATATTTCATTTTAAGAATTTTCACTTAAACCACTAGAGCATGCAGATTATTAGCCATTAACCTTAACAAGGAAATTAAACATTTTAAGACTACATTTCTTCAGATGTAATAATCTGACTTAGAACTTAATAATTCAAAATAACAATCCTAAAGTTAAAAAAAAACATGATTTTACAGTAAATGAAACTTGGGTAACATCCAATTTTAATTTTTCAATTTGAACATTTTACCAGACAAACTCAGAAAATCCATAGAGTATCCATTTATATGAGGTCAAATGTATACACTGATGAAATCTTACTATTGTGTATTTCTTAAATTTTCTCTAAAAGTTGCATGGAATCATATTTTGTTATTACTTCATCAGTCATAATTTTACAAAAAACAAAATAAACAACCCCCCCACCAAATTCCTGAAAGATGCTGTGGCATCGACTCAAACATGCCAGTTATATTCTGTGGTGACTTAAGCTATCCAGACATAGACTAGTCTGTACATAGTGCAACGAATTAACAGAATTTCAGGCATGGCTAACACAGTACTCCTTAGACTTAGTTGCACTTACTGAAACCTGGCTCAAGCCACATATCAAAGACACATAATTCCTTCCATCTGGTTGTAATATAATAAGAAAGGACAGAACAAAGAAAAAAGCAAAAATTGCCATAATCTATCCCAGCAAATATACTATCCTTCCATTCCCCAAAGATATTCCCACCTTTGGTAATGCAGAAATTCTCATTGCATTACTAAAACTCAATAACCAAAACAACTTTGTATCATAACAGTTTGTATTCCCCCAAGACAAAATATCCCAGTACTAGAAAACATTCTGTCTTGGGTATCCAAAAATATCAACAATGAAACAGTCATCATGGGAGATGTCAATATGAATTGGCTAAACCTTTCCACAGACTCACCAGCAAATAGTATCCGACTTCATGGTTTTACACTGGTAATTACAGTACCTACTAGAATACACAACAATAACCTATCCTCAGACCTTGACTGGATCCTGGTCTCTGACCCTCTCAAATACTGTAACTCCAGCACCCTACCTAATGCACTCAGTGACCATCTCCCTGATTATACCCATAGAATCACCTCCCAAAAACAGAAAACCCACACTTACAAGACAGCCAGAACCCTTACAAAATTTAGTCAGGACCTATTTAACAGTATATTAAGATATATCAACTGGACCCCATTAAAAGCTTTACCTTTAGATGAGGCCATCGACCATTTCAATAAAACCTTCCTAGATACCTTTAATGACCTAGCCCTTCTCCGAACTAAAAGAACAAAATCTAATCATGCACCTCGGTTAACCAAATCAACTAAACAAATATTACTAACTAGAGATAGGGGCTGGGAAGACTGGCAAAGAAGTGAAACAGATACAAACTGGCAAAAATACAGGCAACTATGTAATACAGCTAAAAAAAAAATCAATAAATGCTGATAAGAAAAACTACTTTTCTCAGCAACTAAGCAGCCATAAGAACAACCCTAAAACCTTTTGGAAAACTATTAAAACAATACTCTCCCCTGGAACCACTCAAAGCCCTACCCCAAATGCAAATAAGACACCATCCAAAATAGCTAACATATTCAATTTCAACTTCATAGATCGCATCACATCACTAATCACAAGCCTTAACCAGTCTACAACTCCTACCATTCTCAAAACCTCACCTACCTCCAACCAAAGTCCAACAATTCCTCCTCTCTCCTTTCAGCCTGTTCCCACATCACTAATGCATAAACTTCTCCTCAAACTTAAACCATGCTCATGTTCCTCAGACAACCTTCCACCAGTGTCCCAACCCTCTGTAAAAAAACTATCATAACTCCTTTACACAAAGGAGGGAAATCCACCAAATTTACAAACTATAGACCCATCTCCATCCTCTCACCACTTTCCAAACTACTTGAAAAATGTATACATATTCAGTTACTTAACTACCTCACCCATTATAATCTACTTACACCCACCCAGCATGGCTTCAGGCCATCCCACAGTACCACAACAGCTCTCATGTCTTTCACAGACCTAGTTGATCAATCCAGGGATTCCAACCTACACACATCCATTTTACTGTTAGACCTATCAAAGGCCTTTGACACAGTCTCACACAAAAACTACCCCAGCAACTGACAGCAATAGGTTGCTCATCAACTTCCACACAATGGTTTAGTAGTTACTTAATCAATAGAAAACAGGGGGTAAAATGGCTAGGCTGCCTATCACAATACCAAACCAACAAAACAGGAGTTCCACAGGGTCCATCCTAGGACCCCTCCTCTTTAATATATTCATTAATAACCTCCACACAGCCTGTCATCATAGCACTTTAATTCAATACACAGACGATTCAGCTATAATCACCTCCTCTGACAATATCCCTGATCTACTTAAAAAAACACAGAGCACATTTACCTCCATAGAGTCATGGCTAAACAATGCACAACTATTGCTTAATCCTAACAAAACCAAACTGTTAGTTTTTTCTCCCAAAACCAACATACCAGACTTCAAAATATACTCCCATAACAATACCGAGATTGTAACTGTTAATAATGCCAAATTATTAGGAGTCACCATAGATAACAAACTCTCATATGACCAACACATCCTTAATGCAATAAAAAATACTCACTTCAAACTAGGAACTCTCTACATTCAAAAACACTTCCTGGACTCAAGCTGTAAAAAAACTCTGGCAAATACCTATCTTATCCCCTCCCTTCTCTACGGTGCTCCCATATTCACTAACCTGCATGCGTCACTCAAATCTAAACTTCAGTCTTGTTACCATAAAATTGCAAAATTCGCCACTAATTCACCCTACCGTACCCATCACTGCAATGCTCTCAAGGAACTAAACTGGTTGGAATTCCCCCATTATCTCAAATAAATACAACTATCTACAGCACATAAAATAATATATAAGCCTGATAGCTTTCCAGTCTTAAAAGGGATCCTCCATACCCAGTCCCCCACTAGAAATCTCTGCTAAAATAATAAGCTACTTACATATGTGTACAAACCTAAAAAAAGAGCTGGCGAATGTCTCTGTTTGTATGCTATAGCTAAACTCTGGAACAACCTCCCAAATAACATTACCAAAATTGAACAGCCCAGAAATTTCAAGCTTGCTCCAAACAACTACCTCTACAACTCTTGGACCTGTCCTTGTCAAACTTAACATTCACCCCATCACCCCCACCACCACCACTTCATTACTACCGTCTTAAACATCCCCCCAACCTTCCTACTTCAACTCCCAACTTCTCTAAACACCACATACTAACACTTATACCCTTCGTCCTATCTATTGCACTTCACTCAAACTTCCCCATCTCTTCTAATTTTATTCCTATAAATTATTTAACCCTTTCCTCACTTTTCCCTACCAGGCATTCTGTCTTAACTACTACTTTGTATAATACATACTTGTAAGATATATACCCTTTAAACTGATGTACTGAAATTTTGTTTTCTCTAAACTGTCTGATTGCATCTTGAAGCAATGTTAAGATCTTTCTTGTATCTATTGTATTGCAGAATTATATTGTATAATCTGTTAATGTCTGTACTGGAGCTTTTCTCCCCGGCCTCTGCTGAAAATGGATCCCTTGACCCAGTCGGACTTTCCTGGTTACCAAATTTCAATAAATAAATAGTGATATTTTTCTGTATGAGCATAAATTACATTTATACAAATTTTTTGTAACAGCCTCTTTGTGCATTTAGTTGTTTCCTTCAATCATGCCATACTCATTTAAAGATTCAGAGGATCATACTAGGTTGTTGATCAGATAGCCTTTTGTAGCCTGTCCTCAAAATCTTAATTTGTTTGTATGTTACAACATAACTATCACCTATTTTTGTCCCCTTTCAATCTTTCAGTGAGAGTTTGAGAACACTCTACTAGGGGTAAATATATGGTTTCCCATGCATTCACCTAGGTTGTTCTTAAAAATGGCCAGAGAGCTACTTTGCTTTACATCTAAAGCAAGTCTGTTACATAAAAGAGGTCTCCTTGAGGGATAACTATCTCACATGCAGATCCTATTTATTTTGCAGTGGCAGTTTAGTTGTTTGAGTGGGCGTTTGGAGTGTTGCTTATTTTTTCAGATGTGTAGGAGTTTACATAGGACTAGATACTTCAAAAATCTCTAGGCAAGGTAGACATTCCACCTCAAGAGTCTGTAGGACACAGAGGAAAGACAGAGTGCTTTAAGGCCATAGGACACAGAGAAAGTGCTGTAAGGCAATCTGTGTAACAAAAATAAGAGATGGACTTGATTCACTTACTGAGGAAACCACGTGGTCTTTAAAACTGAGTAATTTGTTTAGACAAGTACATTTATTTTTATTTATTTATTGGCATTTGTTTACTGAGCTAGTCCAAAATGATCTTAAAAACATTTTTCAGTGGTGGTCAAGGAAGAAAAGCTCCAGTACAGAAAATGCAATTTACAATTAATGGTTACACTTGTTGAAGTCACACAAACCAAAATGAGTATTGTATTCTATTATGGGTCTGATGCGGGAGGGGTATTGAGGGATGAAAACTTCCCTTGACCTAGAGGATATACCACTGGCTAGATAAAAGGACTTTCTAGTCATGGTGGATACATGCTAATCAAAGGATAGTTCATAGTCAAGTAAAGTGCCAGGTCCCTAATAACTGTGTTATTTTTCAAAAGGCTATCATTTGTGTGGTAGGTGTATGGTTACTCATGTTATCCAAAGGATACAATACTACGTTTCATGGCATTTAGCTTAAAACCATAATCAAGGCAATGCTTGTTTGTATGTATTAGGTCCCTCTGGAGAATTTGGCAGTAAGCTGGTTTATGACAGCTCCATGTTTGCAGTCATCAGCAACCTTGGTCGGCCTCAGGACCTTGACATTGGGCTTGACAACAGAGAAGCAAATACAAAAGAGAAGTTGTCCAAGAACTGATCCTGAGGAATATCACTAATAATGACCCTCTTCAATGAAAGTTTGCCCTCTACACTAATAGTTTGCATTCTGTCAGTAAGCCAGTTTGTTATCCATTGGGTGACACTGAGGTTTACATTTAGCTTGATTTGCTAGATAATAACATCAGAATGTGGGATAGTATCAGAGGTCTTGGCCAGGTCATACCACATACTTTGACCTGCTCTTGGCCGGGTCAAGGCAAGTGGTATGAACTGATATCCCTTCATCCAATGCATCTGTGACTTGTTTGAAGAACTTCACTAAGTTTAGGGGGGAAGATATACCTTTAATAAACCCATCTGTCCTGAGTCAAGGGGTTGTAGATTGATGTCCTTATTAATAAGCATGATAATGATGTGCTCCATTAATTCACAGATAAGGATAATGAGGTTTATAAGTCTATTGTCTCCACGGTCAGTGGTGAGCCCTATCTTGTGATGTGGGATGACCATAGCATTTCTCCAGACCTCTGGAAGGAATTCCAGTGGAGAGGCTGACATTAAAAAATGTCAGTAGTTAGTCTATAAGACTGTGTTTGGTTCTGACAGAAGATAGCCTGGCACATTGTTTGAACCCATGATGCTAGTTTTTGGGGTTTTAAAGAAAGCCATCAGGACTTGTTCTCAAGTGATCTGGAAGATTGATGACATGCTAATATGCTTTTGAAAGTTAGGGCCAATAAGAGTAGAAAGTCTAACCTAAAATTATCTGCTAATATGTTGGCTATGTTGGCTATGTAGTTGGGAGATAGGTATGTATAGTTGTTATGTATTAACTCTGTGCATTACTGGGTATTGCTTCTAAGGTTTCTGACATAGCTGAAAAAAGCTTTGGAGTTATCCTTAACATAGCTGGCATTTTTTAGTTCATGATTACCCTTACAGGATCTGAGTTTGTCCTGAGTCCTTTGTTAATTTTTATAAGTTCACTTTTAGAAGCTTGGATATTACGTTTCTTCTTACAGGCTGTGACACCTCACCACTGGCCCAGTAATGAAGGAGCCTCAATCCTCACCACTGGCAATAGTGGGGGATGTACACACTGGGAGGATGACAGGTTACACACACAGTATTTCTAGATGCAGCTCTTTGCATCAAGTGCAATTTACCTTAAGAGCACACAGAGACCACAGTCAGTCTGGGGCTGGTTTCTCCCTCTTTATCCAGATCCCCAATAAGACTCCCCACTGGCAAAGCTATAGAGTAGAGATCTCAGCTGAGTGGCCAAGCCAAGACCTCCAGTACCCACTCTTTCCAGCCAGTGCTTTGTGTCCCTGCCCAAGTAGCTGACACACACACACACACACACACACACACACACACACACACACACACACACACACACACACACACACACACACACACTTTGAGATTTGATTTATACACAAACACACACACACACACACACACACACACACACACACACACACACACACACACACACACCTGGTAAAAGCTGGCACATCTTTACTAGCTATGCCCCCCTTTTGCCCAGAGTATAAGGTGCTTATGACTGTCACTAGCCAACTCTTTATAAGCTACTTTAAGGCCCCTAACAAAAGGTGACTAATCTTACTGTGTAATGTTACTATTAATCCAAATGGTAGTTTGACTAAAAGCAATGCTATTAGGAGTGGCCCACACAGTGTCATCAAATAAATATGCAAGTACTGTCAGAACTTAAATATGTCTCACAAATATCAGCCACAATGAAAGGTTTAAATATATTTAATAATAAATAATAAAATAACCAGAAAATACTCAGTAAATAATCACATTTACATCAAGTTCAAATCACAGAAAATATTTAAAACAACATTGCAGGAAAGTCTCAAATGAATAAAAAAAAAATCTAAGCTATACTCCACTATATTCCTGCCTGAATCTAAGAGAAATTACTGTACCCTAGTTAACTTACTTCCAGAGCAAGGCAAGTGTGGTGACTGGATCTTCTTGCTGATGTTGTTGGGTCTAAGTCAGAATACAGAAAATTCTGTCTCTCTCAGAGATTTCCCAAATTACTATCTCAAATATTATTTCTGGGTTAGCTTGCAGGGTGACATAACTTCTTGTCATCTGACTTTAGTTCCCAAGCTAAACCCCCATTGCTAGAAACTGCCTGCCTTTAACATCTACTTGTGAAAAAATACATAGCCCTCAGATCTTTGCAGCTGCTGGAAGACATAAAACAATAAAACACTTACATGACAATGCAGACGGCTCCCTAGTTTTCGACATCCTGTCTCCTTGCTGCATTGAAACCATATTTTATGGTGCAGTTATAAAAATAATATAATTTAAAATATTTTTCTGAAGTTTTGCAAGTTAACCTTCTATGTTCCAGTTTCCACTATTAAAATATATACATTTACACAGTTACAATAGTGTATATATATTTCTTTTCTTTTCCAGTACAGTACACTGTGGATACATCTTTAAGCTCAGTACTTTACAAACCCTTTCAACACACACTTCTGTACCGGCAGTTTAATATGTAGACAACCTACAATTCTAATACATTTGTAACACAAGCATATGAATCATGTTGATATTCAGAAATGACATATGATTATTTACAAAATTCCAGCTAGCTGTACTGGTCCTCCTTATCTCTCCTCCTTGAAGACTCAAGCTAGTTTTTCAAGTGTCCCTTGAGAAACGCTGCTTGAGAGGGTTGAGCCCATATGGCCATACCTTACCCCATTCGCTGTCTTGAGAGCCCATCTGTGTTGGCATTGCTAACCCCAATGTGGTGCTACACTGTCATATCATATGCCTGCAACCCTAGGCTCCATGTTAGTAACTTGGCATTTTGCTGGCTGGCTCAATGTAGCCATGTTAAGGGATTGTGGTCAGTAACTACAGTGAATGTCCTTCCATTCAGATAAGGCTGAAGTTTCTGCCATGCCCACACTATGGCGAGACATTCTTTTTCTACAGATGCATAGCATTCCTTCCTGGGTTGGAGCCTACAGCTGAGATATACCACTGGGTGCTTTTCTCCCTCTGAGGAAACCTGGGTGAGTACAGCCCCCACCCCATGGTTTGAAGCATCCACTTGCACAACAAATTATTTGCTGTAATCTGGACTGGCTAACACAGGGGGTCCTCCCAAGGCTCATTTAAGCTTCTGGAATGCCTGCTCACATCTTGTGGTCCACACTGCCTTATCTGGATTGTTTTTCCTTGTCAGGACAAACGTTCTGTAGTACCCTGCTGTCCCTAAGAATGCCCTCACCTGTTTTTTGGTGACAGGAGCAGGCCATGCCTGGATGGTTTCCACTTTGGCAGGTTTTAGCCTGATCTTACCACTCCCTACTCTACGCCCCAAGTAGGAGACTTTTGTCATACCCACCTGACATTTATTGGGCTTAATGGTCAATCCTGCCCTCTGTAATCTAACCAGCACCCCCATACATGCTGAATGCGCTCTTGCCAGGAATGGCTGTAGATGGCAATATCATCCAAGTAAGCAAGGGAAAAAATCTCCTGCTCCTGCCATCCCAAAGGGCATCTTTGTTATCTCATACAAGCCAAATGGAGTCACAAAGGCTGACTTCTCTCTAACACTGGGAGTCAAGGGCACCTGCCAGTAACCCTTGGCAAGGTCATTAGAAGTAAGATACTTAACCCCACCCAGCTGCTCTAGGGCTTCATCTGTCCTTGGGATGGGGTAAGCATCTGACTCTGTCTGACTATTTACTTTCCTGTAGTCAACACAGAATCTGGTGCTGCCATTCTTCTTTGGTACCAGCAGCACTGGGAAGGCCCAGGGAATGCTGGACTCCTGATTTACCCATAGTTCCAACATTTCTTATATCTCCTCCCTCAGAGTCTGTTTGACTCTCTCAGGTACCGTATAAGGAGCCTGCATAATAGGCCTTTGAGGTCCTGTATCTACATGGTGCTGCACCAGGTGGGTGCACCATGGTTTCCCCAGTGACCATGCCCCCAAATTCCTGTAACACTGCTCAGATTTCTTGAACCTTGGTAGGAGATAGTTGCTGGGGCATTGCTACTCCTTCCACTGAGGTGTCAGGCTGAGCTACACTGAGGAGATCAGTCACCAGATTCCCCTCAGACTCCTCCTACCATCCACTGAAAATACTCAACACAAGGGCCCCTCTATCATGATAAGGCTTCAACATGTTAACATGGTACAGTTTGTGCCTTTGCCTCCTACTTAGTAGTTGTACCATGTAGGTAACATCACTGACCTTCCTTACCACTTTGAAGGTCCCCTTCCAAGCTGCCTGCAGCTTTTGTCTGATAGGAATGAGAACCATAACCTGCTGCCCTACAGCATGCTCTCTATCTTGAGCATTCCTGTCATACAGACCTTTGTAGTTGGGCTGCTGTCAGGTAACCCATGGCCAAGCCTATGAGTTCCCTGAGCCTTGTCCTGAAGTTTAGGGCATATGCCACAGCAGACTCCTTGAGGGATTTACACTCACCCTCTCACTCATCTCGAATGAAATCTAGAGGTCCGCTCACCCTATGCCCATACAGCAATTCGTAGGGTGAAAAACCTGTGGATTCCTGGGCCACCTCTCTGTAAACAAACAACAGAGGGGAAAATAGCTGTCTCACTCCCTCTTGAACTTGTCTGCAAATGCCTGTAGCATGGTCTTTAGTGTAGAATTTATCCTCGCAACCAGACCATTAGTCTGGGGGGGTTTCAATTCAGAATCTCGAATTACTGAAAACTCAGACTTCATATGGTCTCTACCATATGAAGTTCTAGTTTACAGTAATTCGAGATTCGGAAGTGAAACCATCTGGGGATGGTAGGGGGTGGTCTTTAAATGCTTCACTCCGCAGTGCTTCTACAGACAAGCCAGCAAGTCTGCCATGAAATTGGCACCTCTGTCAGTCAGTATTTCTTTTGGGAAACCTACCCTGCTGAAAATCTCTAACAAAGCATTTGTCACCTTAGGGTGTCTGGTAGCATAATCTACTACCACTAGGATATACTTCTTCCCTGTGGTACTTGGGGTACTCAGAGGCCCTACAATATCCATAGCTACCCTCAGAAACAGGCAAAGGCATCAAAGGAGCCTTGACCTTGTCTCCTGCCTCGCCTATCTTTTGGCACTGCTCACAGTTCCTGCAGTACCCTGTTACATCTCTGGAAATACCAGGCCAATAAAAGGTCTGCATAATGTGTCTCTTGGTATGCTTTATGCCCATATGACCTGCAAAAGGAATGCCATGGGCCATGGCTGGAAGTGCCAGATGGTAGGCTGTGGACACTACCAACTGCTGTATTCTCTCACCCTTTAGCCCTCCCTCAGGGGTTCACTCTCAATACCGTAATCCTTTGTCCCAGTATACAGATCCCCCCACTTCCCTTGAGAATCAGGTGCCTCCCTGGCTACCTCACTCAGGCCTTGTAATATAGGGTCTGAGAGCTGAGCCTGTCTCAACTTTCTCTTTGTAACCCTTCCCAGCTCCCCTTCCACAGGATGCCTGGTATCCCCTGACAGTGGTATCTTACTGTCAGCCTGGGTACCACTACTCACCTCTGCTCCTGCAGTCACTCTGTCCTAGGGAACATCAGTACCCATAAGCAGCTGTGGCTCACCTACAGTCTCACTACTACAGGGTAGCTTCTTCCCTGAAGTAACCACCACATCAGTCCTGGTTTCAAGTCTGCAGTCTGTCTGGGACCCCCCCCCACCAGGCAAACCAGATCCACATGCTTGTCTCCAAGCGTGACTGCATGTCACTGCATGCACACAAGGTACTGCATTATCAAAATCATTCCCTATCAGGACATCTGCAAAGATATCTTCAGACACACCTACTTGCTGGTTTCCTTTTCCACCCTCCCAGTCAAGGTGAACCCTAACCAAAGGTATTTGAAATGGGACCCTCCTAAAGCTCTGACTGGAGTAGATTGCCCAAGCACATACGACTCCCCTTTAACCATTACAGGCTTCACAATGGTTAGGTCAGAGCCTGTGTCTCTCTTAGCAGTGGCCTATTTCTCATTTACTAAGATAGGATCCAACCTCTTGTGGTAGTTTGGTACCTTTGTTGTCTCCAGACAACTTGCTGCTGGAATTCTGTCATTCCTACTTACTGGCTCTCCCACCATTTGTTCCCACCTTGTCTGTGTGGACATTTATATGCTACATGGCCCCAATGGTTGGATTTAAAACATTTGGATGTGTACCTGGACTAGTGTCTTCCACTGCTACTGCTAGACTGTTTGAGGTGGTTTAGGCTGCCCACCATGGGTTCCCTTAGACCCATGAGCAGCACTGGGTATTTGTTTCCTGTGCAGTGATGCCCTGCTTGCTAGGTATAGGTCTCCCTTCTTCCCCAACTCGTCTACAGTATTGCATTGCCTATCTGCTAACCAGATTCTCATGTCCTCAGGCAAATTTCTATGGGCTTGTTCCCTCACTAAATGGTCTACCAGACATTCAAATGTGGTGACCTGACACCCACTCACCATTTATGAAAATAAGTGCTTAACTCAGGAATATATTCACACACACTTTCATCTGCCTTGTGTCTGTGCTCATAAAACCTTTTCCTATGAGCTTCAGGTTTTAACTTAAAACACTCTAACAGACAATTTTTAACAGTATTATAATTTAAGCAATCTGTATCAGACAATTTAGGAATAGCAGGTACAGCTTTGCCATGGAGTAAGGGGGTTAGAAACCATACCCAGAGCCCTTGGTCAACATTATACTGTTTACATACCCTTTTAAACCTATGAATAAAACTATCAACATTATCACCCTCTGTAAATTGTGGAAGAATTTTATTGACCTTGGTTGTTTCTGGGGGTTTGGTTACTCCCTTCCTCATTACCTCCATGACCCTGGGGAAGAGTCAGCATCTCCTTCTCATGTTGCCTGTGCCTCTCATTCTCCTCAGCTTCCACATGTCTCAGTTTGTCATGTTCTTCAGCCGCCAGATGTCTCAGTCTCTCTGCTAATTCTGTTTCCAAAGGTTTGGCCTCCAGTTCATCTTTTTAAATTCAGACGGATCTTTAAGTCCTCTGTGGAAAGGTTGAAATGGCCATGTTCTGAGATTTGTACTTCCCCAAGTCCCCAAGGCAGTCTGATTGTCCTCCTGGTTGCTGGTCTGTGATACAGCTGTGACTAAGGCCACAATAATTCCTGCTTTAGTCAGGTTGGCATACCCCAGTCCTTTGTCTTGGCACATCTCAGCCAAATGGCTCCTTGTCAGCTTGCCATACTTCTCTGCTGACATCCTTGCCTGCTCTCCATAACTAATTAAGATAATAAAAAAAATAAAACTATTGTGATATGAAGCTCTGATTGTTCACCATGTGGATGATTGAGAGTACAATCACCTTCCTTAATGACCACTGTTTACAGGCTAGAGGAGTTCAGTATCCACACCACTGAATCCTAATATGTGGATATCCCACCACTGCCAACCAATTAATATATGACACCCCACCACTGGCCCAGTAATTAAGGCACCTCAATCCTCAGCACTGGCAACAGTGGGGGATGTACACACTGGGAGGATGACAAGTTACACACACAGTATTTCCAGATGCAGCTCTCTGCAAAAAGTACAATTCCCCTTAAGAGCACACAGAGACCACAGTCAGTCTGGGGCTGGTTTCTCCCTCTTTCTCCAGATCCCCAATAAGACACTCCACTGGCACAGCTATAGAGTTGAGATATCAGCTGAGTGGCCAAGCCAAGACCTCCAGCGCTCTCTCTGTCCAACCAGTCCTTTCTGTTTCTGCCCAAGTTGCTGACACAGACAATCTTTGAGATTTAATTTATACACACACACACACACACACACACACACACACACACACACACACACACACACACACACATGCACACCTGGGGAAGGCTGGCACAGGATTTCTAGCTATGCCTCCTTTTGTCTAGACTATAAGGTAGTTATTACTGCCATCAGCCAACTCTTTATCAGCTACTTTTAGGCCCCTAACAAAGAGTGCCCAATCTTACTGTGTAATGTTACTATTAATCCAAATGGTAGTTTGACCAAGAACAAGGCTATTAGGAGTGGCCCACACAGTGTCAGCAAATAAATATGCAAGTACTTTCAGAACTTAAATATGTCTCACAAATATCAGCTACAGTGAAAGGTTTAAATATATTTAATAATAAATAATAAAAGAACAAGAAAATACTCAGTAAATAATCACAGTTACATCGGAGTTCAAATCAGAGGAACTATTTAAAACAACATTGCAGGACAGTCTCAAATAAATAAAGAAAACATCTAAGCTGTACTTCACTATATTCCTGTCTGAATCTAAGAGAAATTACTGTACCCTAGTTAACTTACTTCCAGAGCAGGGCAAGTGTGGTGAATGGATCTTCTAACTGATGTTGTTGGGTGCAAGGCTGAACACAGAATACTCTGCCTTTCTCAGAGACTCCTCAAATTAATATCACAAATATTACTGCTGGGTTAGCTTTCAGGGTGACATCACTTGTTGTCATCTGACTTTAGTTCCCAAGCTAAACACCCATTACTAAAAACTGCCAGCCTTTAGCATCTACTTGCGAAAAATATATATCCCTCAAATCTTTGCAGCTGCTGGAAGACGTAAAACAATAAAACACTTGCAAGACATTCCAGAAGGCTCCCTAGTTTTAGGCATCCTGTCTCCTTGCTGCATTGAAACCATCTTTTATGGGGCAGTTATAAAATAATTTGATTTCAACTATTTTTCAGAAGTTTTGCAAGTTATACTTCTATGTTCCAGTTTCCACTGTTAAAATATATACATTTACACAGTTACAGCAGTGTATATACATTTCTGTTCTTTTCCAGTAGGGTACACTGTGGATACATCTTTAAGCTCAGTACTTTACAAACCCTTTCAACACACACTTCTGTACTAGCAGTTTAATATACAAACATCATACAGTTGTAATACACTTGTACACAAGCATATGAATCATGTTGATATTCAGAAATGACGTATGATTATTTACAAAATTCCAGCTAGCTATGCTGGCAGTACCTCCTTTTGTCACACAGGCAGTACATTTCTTCCACTAAATTACATAGTTTGTTTATACTAGGGATCTGCTATTGGGTTTATTTTTTTAAACTTGACATAGTATTTGTGTCTGTGAGATGGGTTCATCAAGAGGAGAGAGGTGCTTTAATTTCATCTGGTCTTCAGTTAGCTATAATAGATTTGTCTTAGAATTGTCTCTAAAGGCAAAAGTGTTTGATCATTAATTATATTTTACAATCATAGTGAATATTAATGGACAGTGGTTGGTTATGACTAATAATGGGGCAACATCAGGTGTAGAACATAGTAGTCAGGTTATACTGGTAAGGACTAGATCTAATATTTTTGAACCCCTAATTTGGATACAAACTAGCTGGCCTAATGAAATAGCATTTATGAAATCTTGGAAGCATTGTGCATACTTAGTTGTGGTAATGTAGATTTCCCAGCTAATGGAAGAATAGTCGAAATCCTCCAGGAGAGTAATGTTTTGACTGATGGGGAAAGACTCCTGTTTGATTAGATATGCCTTTTGAGTTTTAGCAGCCATGGGTCAGGTATGGTAGTTGTTTTTGATGTGGTACAGATTTTAATTGACAAGAAGGATAGGGAGGAGCTCAAGGTCATTTCCCTGCCTTATGAGATTAGATGTGATTTGGCTTCTGAGCAATATGGACACACTCCCTCCAACAACACAGTTATTTTTTGCTAGTGAGTCTAAAAGAATGGCAAGAAATAAAACTCATCACTGCAGGGGGCTATCACTACACTGAAACCATGTTTCAGTAACTCTGCAGATATCTATATTTTTTTGAGTCAGGAAGGCCTGTAAGGAGTGCATATTTTTATTTAGGCTTCTGGCATTAAGTAGTACTAAGTTTATACAATCTTCCTTTTGTCTGACTAAGTCATTAGTTTTAGGGTACTCACCTCATGTAAAAAAAGCACTATGGGGATGAGGCAGAGGTGCCGGCTATCCTTAGCAAAGCAGGTAGGGCTGTTAATCGTGTCATCCCAGGCTGATATTTATTGGACCACCTTAGAATGATGCCAGTAACTAGGCAAATAGTTAAAGCTGACTTTCTTCGATTTTTTTTTTGTTTTCATTGTTGCAAGATTCTTCGTGATGATTGGATGCTGCTCAGGACTAGTTTCTTACCAACCTCAGACACATGTTCTGAGCGTTCCATTATGTACTTCTTCATTTGATCAAAGGAAGTGTAACTCAAGCCATTCACCCCCAGATGTACAATGACCAAGTTATATGTGTACCTTGGATTAGGGAGTCTAGTAACATGGCATATCCTGGTGAGACACACCTAAACACGACTCCATCCTTGCTCATCATTGTAAGTGGTGCATCTGTATGTCTCACTATAGTGTCACCTATGACTAAGTTGCTACCATATGTACTGGTTCAGCCTTGCTGCTTTAAGGGCATTAGCCTGCCAACTGGGTAACCTCCCACCCTTTTGATCCTCTGCTGTCTGTTGTGTATATTGATGCTGTTCCTTTGTAACTATTATTCTGAGAATCCTGTATACCCAACCTAAATCTTGGAGGCCTTTGAGGTTTGGGCATGGATTTCTTAAGCACCTCCGCATAAGATTGTTTATTAGCCGATTTAGGAGTAGGTGGGCATGGTTGTGTGTGGTGGGTACTAATACTACAAAACGACTGGCACTACTAATACATTTAGGTGAAAGGCTGTCCTCTAAAGTTAGTAAATGTTTGCACCTCTCACATTCAGATTCATGTAGTGGAAGAAGCTAATAGTTGCCAGTAAGAATGAGGCACTTGTTATATTGGATTTAGTAGGCTGGCTACGGAGAGTGTGTGAGACTGTGACCTTATAGGTTATAGTGTCTGGTGTATAAGGAGTACATTGAGGAAGTTTGTTGTAGAGACAACAACTAGATTTTTGCAGCTTTTGTCTGGCTCAACTTACATAACACTGGAGTGGCAACACAATGATAAGAGGCAGTAATAAAAAAAATGAAAATTATAATGAGGATAGTCCTGGCAAATGGTTTAAAAGTAATATAATGTGTAAGGAATCAGGCATGGTGTCCACAACAACAGATGACTGTATCACATTGCTTCAGTAATGCCAGAATGGCAAATAGAGCAAAAGGCTGTAGTTACAGTGAATTAGTAACAGCAGTTAAGAATACAGTAAAATAGCAGCAGTAGTACAATTTGTGAATACAGTATGATGACGAAAAAGTAGGGCTGGGTGTCACAACAGCAACGCATTTCAATTACAGTTCAATGATCAGCAGTAAATTGTGTTAAAAAAACAGTAAATGCAATTGCACCAGCTTTCTGGATACTGGAAACAAAAACTATGAATTTGTCCTAGATGCTAAAGCAGCAGAGAAGTAAAAGTAATGAGGCTGCATATAGTTTACAGCAATTACTAGCAATTTGGCTCACATGCCCAAACAGCAGAAAAGTAATGGGACAACTTATAGTTTACAATAATGACTATTAATTTGGCTCAGATTTATTTATTGACATTTGTTAACTGGGTTAGTCCAGCTAGGCTAGTGGCCCATTTTCAGTGGAGACCCGAGGAGAAAAGCTCCAGTTACAAAAACAATTATCATTATTGTACAGATTTACACTCCAAGAATAATAATATTACAATACAAGTAAAAAAACAAAAGAAAATAAGCTCCAGTTACAAAAACAATTTACAGTATTGTAAAGATGTACACTCCATGAATAATACTATTACAACATAGGTAAGAAAAGAAGACTTTCCATACATGTCACACAGAGCACCTCAAAGGCCCTCTTCAAGAGAAATCTTGATGAGTGGATGGAAATAGAAAGTTCACCCCAGCAAACGCTGCAGTGGCTCTACTTGATAGAGGCACTGGGAACTAATGTCGGGCGGCACGATACCAGGGTAATCCTATGGGCTAGGCTTGTAAAGGCTCCAGGGCCATTAGTCTAGTACACACCTATGAACAAATAGAGAGAAAATATACAGAAAATATGGACAATTAGAAATGCACATAAATAGCACAAACAGTAGCAGTAAGTGGGCTATCATTATTTAGAGATTACAATTTCTGGATAATACCAGTAAGTAACACAGTGAGAAAGTTGAGACTAATACAAGTGGACATATGATGGGAATGAGATATAGAGAAAAAAGGAGGAGTTAGGTAGGGTCCTGACAGGGACAAGTTTTGTTGTTAAGCAGATAGAGTTTGAGTTCTTTTTTAAACCGTAATGGGTGGGTAATGGAGCGTATGTTTAAAGGAAGTTTATTCCAAGCTTGGGCTATGGAACATTTATAGAGTAGTTTTTCCCACAGTTTTCTTTGGTTTGTAAATGTCAAGGAGCTGCTGATTTGAGGTTTGGAGGGTCCTTGAGGGAGTGTAGATGGATACCAGGGAGGAGAGACCTGGGCAGGAGTATGGTTTGTATAGTACAGAGTGTATGATTTGAAATTGTGATAAAAGGAGTAGTTGGGGGAGTTCAAGCCATTGGAGGGAGTTGAGTGCAGGACAATGATGAGAGTTGTAAGGGGGTTGGTGATGAACCTTGCTATTTTGTGGTATGTTTGTTGTAGTTTGGACAGGGTTGTGGATTGAATGTTAGTTAGGACAGGGGCAGCATAGAGAAGGGAGGGGAGAAAAAGTGTGTGTGCCAGGGAGAGTCTAGCATTGGCATTTTCTATTACGATAAAGCAGGCCTAGTTTCTGGTGTGTGTTTTTTTTTTATACAATGGAGTATATGTAGGTTGAATTTGAGTTAATCGTCAATGATGACACCCAGAAGCTTGGTGTGAGGCTCTGGTTGTATTATGGTGTTATTAACGGATGTGATAACAAATGTGGACTTATGTTGGAAGAGTGAACATGGAAGAAAGAGCAGGAGTTTGTTTTTCTTTGGTTTAGGAGGAGAAGATTATCAGACAGCCACTTTTCAATGGATATGTTTGAGTGTGGAATTCAGAGATATTGTTAGCGATGGAGATGAAGATCAAATCATCAGCATATTGGATTAGGGCTGATTTTTTGCAGGATGTGTACAGTTCATTGGGAAAAATATTAAATAGAAGGGGGCCTAGGATAGAACCCTGGGAAACACCTGCTGTGACTGGAATGGATAAAGAGCAGGATGAGACCCATCTGACAGATTATAGCCTACCAGAGAGGTAGCTTGAGAACCAGGATAGGGAGGCAGGAGATATGTTGAGCTTGGATAGTTTAGATAGGAGGATAGGGTGGGAGACTGTCAAAAGCTTTGGAGAGGTCTAGGAAAAGGCAGGATATGAGTAGGTTATTGTCACGAGCCTCAGCAATAGTATGGATAAATGAAAGGAGGGCAGTAGTTGTGCTATGGTTAGGCCGGAAGACATGGTGAGTGGGAGTAAGGAGGTTTTATTGTAAGAGATAGTTAAGAAGCTGTGAGTGAATGCATTTTTTAAGTATCTTAGATAGTGGTGATAGGATGGCGATGGATCTGTAGTTGGAAGGGTGAGCTGAATTTCCCCCTTTGTACAGGGGGATGGTGAAGAAGGATTTGTGTAAGAGAGGGACATTTGCTTCTTGAATGGATCTATTGATTAGAATGGATACATGATAGGCTATAGATTCAGCAGCTAGCTTGTGGAAGGAAGGAGGAAGATTGTCTGCAGAGGGAGATCAGGGTTTAAGCTTCAGAAGCAGAGATTTAATGCAGGAAGTGGAAATAGATTGGAAGGAGAAGAGGTTTGTGTTGGGTAGGTTAGGAGGCAGATGTCACAACAGGAGGTAAATAAGTGAAGTGGGTCAGTGTACAGTATGCCTACAACAAGAGCAGGACCCTGCGATATATGTAAAGGGCTACTATGTGCAAGTGTACTCAGAAGCAGCTGTCTGTAACTCTGCATAGCTACATGGAAGTGTCCACAACAGTGCACAAGTGTCTGCAGCTGTGCTTGCATGTCCTCAATAGTGCACATGTCTGAAACTATGCTTAAATGTCTGCAACAGTGCACAAGTGTCCTCAACAGTGCACAAGTGTCTGCAACACTATGTGCACAAGCGTCTGCAACAGTATGGCAATATAGGTTATGACGGCATTTGTGAGATGTAAGGTATATGACCCTGATATGCACTACTCCATTCAACAAGTCCTATATATTCAGGATTTAATTTTTCTTTATCATGCATATAATATTATTATCAAAGTAATACTATATGCATTCAAAAATACATCAGAACTTTGGCTAATAACATGTTTCAGGGATGAATAGTTAAATGAAATATAACACAAAAAGGTGAACTTTAATATTTATAGAAAGGTTTCTGTCTACCTTAGATGAAAACAAAATTAATATGTATATATTTTTAAATTATCTATCTCATCCACTAAAATAACATTGATTCATATCTCTCTTTCAAGTTAAAGGTAATAATAAGTAAACCTTTTTATTGATATGATGGACAAAAGAAACAGGCACATAGTGGATATCCCAATTTCCATAAATGCTAGCTTAAGGAATGATCCCAGAATACTGGTAAATGCCTTTAACCAATCATTCTCTAACATGCTAATCCCTCTGTCGTTCAAATATACACCAGTAGTTTCTTAAAGCATTTCCTCTATTATTCTTAACAGTGAGGCACTTGAATCACTTAATATGATAAAATCTTTATGCATGTGAGCCGTAATTGTAAAATGAGAGTATTTCTACAAGTGTATAGCAACACTGATATACTCAGTTTGACATTCTTATGTAACATTTTACGTTCTCCATGCAGACATCCAGTCTGGACTGATGAAATGATCATACAGTATTTTACTTCACAAGTCCAGTAAACTGAAGCCATATTAAAGCTGACAAACTTAACGGGACATCTTAGTAAATTTTGTAATTATTGTAGATAATTCTTGCAGTGTTTATTGCTTGCATGACTCTTGGAGTTATGCTGGATTTGCTATGGCTACCTTTTCATTTATGTGCTGAGTGAAGGCAATATTTTATTCTATATATAGCTGCACTCCATATATTAGATGTATGCCATAACTACATCAGTCAGCAATAAGTTATGATTACATGCACAGTACGAATCTGCCTTTACAAAATGAATGCTGTAGTTGTGCTACAATGTGATTTCTTTGCAAAGCTGTTCTTAACAACTTGTACTCCTATACTTTTCTTATGTTTTTCCTTGTCCAAAAGAAAATGTGCTAGTTTAAATTTTCTGAATGAAAAGTTCTTCCTTTCAGGCTGAAGTTATGGCTGAAAGCAGCCTTTGTACTAGTTCACTTACCTACTTAACAAAGTATAAATATATATATATATATATATATATATATATATATATACACACACACACACATATATATATATATATATATATATATATATATATATATATATATATGTATATATATATATATATATATATATATATATATATATATATATATATATATATATATATATATATATATATATATATATATATATATATATATATATATATATATATAGTCCCATTTACAAACATTTCCCAGAAGTATGTCAAAAAACAACAGCTCCAAATGTTTTATTAGTTTATTAGTTAAATTGTATGGAAGGTGGCTTAAACCATCAAATAATTCATAACATGTCGCTGTAATGGATCCCTAACAACACAAATTCCAAAGTGATCCAACCCTGTCTTACTAATTTGGGAAACTGTTATGAATTACTAAGCAGTGTCATCAGTACAGGTAGTCCTGCTTGCAGTATTTACTTTGATATGCCTAAAAAAATGTTGTCATATTATATCATGGTAGGATTGAAATGTGCTGACTAGGAAGTGTTAATATCATTACCAATACTGCAGACAGGTGGCATGGACACATTGAACAGCAAATACAAGTGGATTGGAACCTGACAGTGGGCCAGCCTGTCATGGCATTCCCCAGTCTTAGTCTGACACCCTACCTTATTCAGCCTATATTTGGATAAGCAAAATTTGCTTGTGGCTGTAAACTGAGGGAAAATTGTCATTGGCAACAAATATCTTGAGATAATTTAGGACGCATTAACAACAATTTGAACATTGTGTGCCTTCTGTGGCCTAAAATTCAACAGTAACAAAAATATTGTCTTATATTTTGGAACTAAAAAGCATATTACAAGAACTTTCTTATTTGTACTAACAGGAATCAAAACTTCAGAGGTGGAGAGTTTAATGGATAGCATACAGGACTGTGCCTGGGGGCTGCTAATGTGCTTTATATTGTAGCCCTGAGTTTGAGTATTTTAGTCTCTTTTTTTATATTGTTTGAGTCTGACCATTGCCCATAAAAGGCAAGAAAGTGGTTCTATACTGCCCATGAAAAGGGACATTTGTACCCAGTAGCTTTACCTGGATAACATATAACACAAGCAGTAATTTATTTCTGCTATCAGAATCATCAAAGTAAAAATTCTACAGTGAGATTCAGACCACCATGTTTTATTAAAATGAAAACATGTAAAAAGGATAATGCACAAGCTTTCAAGCATAGCTCTTTGTGAGATACTAAGCATTTACTTTTTACATGTATTCATTTTTAGTAAACGTGGACTTTTTTACTTTGGTGACTTCTTTTCTGCTTGATTTTCAGTTTAGCTAATTTTTCTTTTTATTTGAGTTAGCAGAATCACAAGTTAAAACTTCTCACCATTTATTTAATCTGACAACATATTAAGTGTGTTATTAAAGACTTTGGTTTCTGTTATTTTGACCTGCTGCAAAAAAGATATAGCAGACTTCTACACTGACTATTTTTTATGGATTGTTTTGATACTTTTCAGTTTCCTTTGATATTATCTTAATCTTAAGGGGATACTGTCAAGGCATATTATTTCTGATATTAAATTTGGAATGGTACTATATACAGAGATTGATGTCAATATTTATGACCAGCACTGAGAACAAATATAGGCTCTGAGAATGAGGTCATTACAAGATAACGCCTTTGTTACAGAGACTTATCACATTAAATAAGGGGTTGTTTGAGGTGAACATCATACAAGTGGGTGTAGGGAGACATTGCTCCACACATGAATACTGAATTAAGACGCCATGGTGAATTCACAGTTTTAAAATCTGCATGGACATGTATACCTAACATTTGTGTTTGTGAAATGAGTCCATGTGGAAGTATCCAGATCAATATGTAACATTAGAAATACAGATTTAATGTTTTTTTTCTTACCACAACACGAAGAGTAGGGATAGATTCATCATCCATTTACTTCCACAAGTCTGGAACACATTGTTTGGACCAGTTAGATCACCCCACTCCTCTGAAGACTTAAAAAACGTAGTAATTAGACGGGTTATGGAAAATGTCTGCAGAATCTTCAGGAATACATATTTTTTGAAGAGCAGTAAGTAAAGAATGTGCCATCTGATCTATGAATAAATCTATGAACCTAGGCTTTAGAGTGTAACATTGTATTTTCAATACTCCCTGCAATAAATCAAATATGTTTAATATCTGTAATGTTGACACAGGATGGTTTGATGAAAGAGCAGTAGAACACGTTTAGGAGACTGGTCCAGGATTAATTTGCATAACTAATTACATAAGAAGGTTAACCATCTACACCTTGACTATACATACAGGTGCAGAGCCCAAGTGTAAATACAGAGCTTATATTCAGTGCACTGAGTACAGACCCTTAGTCCAAGAAATGATCATTCTGACTAGGGGTGTCCTGTCTCATCCCAGTCACAATGACATTGTGCACAAGCATGACAGCCATGATAACTGATAAAAGCATACTGAGTGTTCCCTTGAGAATATTGCCAGGCTTTTCAATCAAGTGTAATAAGGAAAAAGACAACAGATATCATAAAGTTGTTGTTGTTGTTGTGTCTTTCGGCTTTTCCCGGTTAGGGATCGCCACAGTGGAACTCCGGTCCGCTAATGATTGGCAGCAGATTTTTACATGGCGAGTTGCCAGCTCTAATGCACAACCTTCAATGAAAGTGCGCCCATTCACGCATGTCTCCACACAGAAGACGCTCTAGCTGAGAATCGAACAGGACAACGTCTTAGTGTGAGGTGACAACGCTACCGCAGCACCACCACCGCAGTTCATAAAGTATTACATGTAAATATTATTTGTAAATATTACATGTATTCCAACCTTCTTTACTGTTAGCAGGACAGAGAGCCAACAGTGGCTTGGAATTCAGGTTGGTATGATTTACTGAATTACTTGGCAAGATATCTTTCAACAATAACTGTAGAGTATTAGGCTGACCAGATTTACTTATATTATTATAATATTAATGTCATATTTATTTATGTATTATTATTTATTTTACATTTAGTCATTTTCATTGGCAGACACTTCTTTAAGATATTCCCCTAAAGGTGACACATTGTGGATTTCTGTGGATGGGGCTGTGTTGCCTTCCCACTTCTCCATGTCGGGGGACCTTTGCCCTACCTCTCTTATTTATATAAACAAATTACAATGTGACTTCTGGAAAAGGGAATATAACTGATGAAACAATGTTTCAATGAGTTGGTGCTTGATGAAATGGACTAATCCTGCCTGACCTTGATACAAACCTACCTTATTTTTGGGGTAGTGATGAAATGGCTTTTGTCAAAGAGCTGAGGAAGTTTTCATTTAAAGGATTCCTCAGTTGTAGCCCTTTATTATTTCTGTATTCTTATGTATGATATATGATATATGAGAGTAATAATATCATATTTGTGAAGAACATTCCATGGCAGTCATTCTGGGAAGTCTAATGTAATAAATCAATGACTCATGTGTCTGTTAGCTCGCCATTCACTTCTCCAAAAATATTTGCCCTAACAATAATTTTGAAGTGCTAAAGAAATAGTTAAGAATCCCATCCCCATGCTGTAGAGGGATGATGCTCAAACTACAGCCTGGACACTCCATGTTTCCAAGAACCTCAGTCCCATGGTGTAGAGTGGTGAAGCCCTGACATCAGCCTAGGGATCCTGTGTTTCCAAGAGCCCTATCCTCATGATTTAGAAGGATGCAGCCTAGACATCCTACATTTGCAAGAACCCCTGTATTTTCAAGAACCCCATCTACTTCATGTAGAAGGAAAAAACTCTGACAGCAGCTTAGAAATCCCTTGTTTTTCAAGAACCCTATCCCCATGGTGTTGAGGGATAAAATCCTGACTGCAACTCAGACATTCTCTGTTTCCAAGTACCTCATCCCCATGGTGTAGAGAGAAGAAGCCATGACCACAGCCTAGATATCCCATGTTTGATTAGTGACACAGACATCAGTGGGGCCAGGTGGGGGAGGATGAGTTTGAGTCGTTGCCACCAACTCACTTTTTTCAGGGGAAGGAGGTTGTTAGGTCTGCTGCTTTGACAATACTGAGTAATGATTGTGTATCACCAGCTGTAACAGACACATTGATTCATGCTGCATCAGGCAATGGCTTCCATGATGATTTGGGAAGTGGAAAGTGCTTGCCATGTCGCATACACATCTTCTCCCCTGACAGGACAGCCATTGAGAATCTGCAGGCAGCATAGAGGTAGGCTTCTTTGTGGTAGAAGCTAGCCTATGTGCTTAGTAGCCCCCTGATTCTTGCTGCTGGGAGAATGGATGGGCCAACAGAGTTTGCAGCACAGGAATGAATGGGTTACAGGGCTTTCATCTTGCACAGGGATTCCTGTCTCCTGTCAAAGCAGACCTAATGGGCAGGTTGGGTACAGGTAGTGGAGGCATTGGGCAGGGTCCCTTGCAGGTGGTATGAATGGAAGAAAAATAAAAAGAACTAGCAAAGAAAGTCATCCAGCAGTCTTAATTATTGAACAGGACAAGATCTAATCTCTAACTACCCATTTGTCGTTTCAGTAGAAAGAAAGACTTGCTGTGACTCAGGGAATGTATTTTCTACATAGGAAAACATTTATGGTTTCTAACTTGCATAAAACGTGAACATGAAATGGCAGGATGAGGATAACTCAGAAAGAAAATCGAGAAAGTGAAGGTTGATGACATGTATAAACGAATTTATGTGGCTGTTCCTCTTTTGCCTGTACTTGGTTCTGTAATTCTCTATGGGAATGCCTGGAGATGTCTAGAAAAACACACCTTTTATTCAATCGATGTCAGGATAGCTTCACAATTATACAGATTTGAAAATATTAGAGTATTGCTCATCTATTATAGTGGACTCATGGATACTGACTCTCTCCTAGTCTGTTTTTATTTGTATGATTTTAAAATGTGTGGCATTTTAATGTGATGTCCTCAGTGCGTGCATAGATTCCCATTATTTACTGCCTCCATCCACACTCTTTTATAAAGCAGATTTAGTTAACTCTGGTGATCTGTGTCACCTCCAGGTCCACAGGCATCAAAGGGCTGCATACCCACATAATCAACATTCAGTACTCTTTATAGTGCATCCTACATCACTAGTGCTAGCTAGGGCCTCCCCTATCCATCTTTAAGATTTACTTATGTCTGTTTCTTGAGCAGATGTAATGGTAATAATATACCTAAGTAAACAACCATGCTAACTGATGACTAAATAATAACAGGGTTGTAGAAAAACTCTAACACATATTTCTATAGACATGTTTGCCACCCTATTAGAGATTATTTTTGTGAGCCCCACCTGACCTTTTTGCAGAGTTTTCCTTGTCAAATATATGATGTACTTCTGTAATAGAGCTAACTCTAAGAACACTACAACAGTAATTGCCTTCTGTTCATATATGGTTATATGTTCATAAAGAAGTCTTTTTTCAGCTCTTAGCAGCAGCTGCCTAGCATTTAATATATTATTGTAACCTCTGCCTTGATACTGTTACCTAGTGCAACTGGCTCTGAGGAATCTGTAGCAGAGGATTTTTTTATCTTCACTAAAACACTTTTTGTAAACATAAGCTCCTGCCGACTATTAAGAGGTGATCTATGTTTGACCTACAAGGCATTTACAAATCCAACCCTGATGGAACTGTTACACATCTGCAAGTCAAACAGCTTGACCATCCAAGGGATCTAAACTTAGTGACTCAAATAAAAAGATGCTGGAGAGACAGATATGTGTCTCAGAGATTGCCCATCTTTGGGACAGGCTTCCTAGTCACATTAAGTAGAGCTTATCCTTGGCCCTCTTCAAACACAATTTGGATTAATGGATGGGGAATTGCAAATTCACACCTGGGGTAGTGTCTATATCCCTTATGTCTAGGAGCAATCTGTAAGACACTCAATGCACAGGCACAAATCCATGCCATCGTCTTGCCCCTAGGGGCCATATATTGAGTAAAATCAGGCTATATTGGCTAGGCTTAAAATGGCCCTTGAGCTGTTAGCCTAATAATCTTCTGTGAACCTACGAACCTATAAGCATGAATCAGAAAACCTGTTAAAAGTGATCCCAGCCTTCAAAAGCATAACATTTCATTAATACTGGGACTGATGTTGCAGTGCTGGCTGTCTGCTTTTGGTGTTATTCATTATTCACAGACGTACCCTTTATAGGATGAAAGTATGTGGAAACATTTAGACATTGCTAATTGCCAAATGAACGTTCTGGACAGTATATAATTTCAATGATTATATTTAATAAGCATTTATTTAATTGTATCTATAACAGGATTCTGAATAGAATGCAGATTGTACACAAAGTTATTGGCATTGAAAATGTTTGGTCATTATCACAATAAAGCATTTTTAAATCACATCATTGCAGTTAGTGTAAGATTAAGTCACCACCACTAAAAGAGCTAACTAGCATGTAAATATGCTATTGGCAAGGCTTGTTGGGTGACTCTTGAAGTTTTGAAATGAGACTGCAGCTAGCATGAGGATTACCAGTACAGAGTCATGGTTGTACAGTATGAGATAAAGCCTTACTGTGGGAGGATGTTAGCCTAGCATAGGAATCACGAGGGAAAATAAGTTTAATATATATAGAAAAGGAGAGGAGAATGATTCTCAAGGAAACAGATTGATCACTAGGTTTCTTTGTCTCAGTCTGACACTCAGATTCAGAGAGCTGATTTCTGAGAGACAGCTGAGAGCAGATCACTGTCTACAATCAGTATGACTGAAGACTCCTCTTAGGCAAATAAGTGAGAGGTGGAGAAAGATGGGTCAAAACCCAGTGTGTCTAGGTTCAGGAAATGTTTCTAGCAAAGTCATTGGTTTGCCAGTTGAAGCAGAAATGATTTTTATGAATAGCTTACTAACCACTTACTGCTCTTTTATTAAAGTAATTATGTGAACGCCTGTGTGGTGACATGCCCTTTATGTGAGAAAACTGCTTTGTGGACTTTTGATTGTGGAAACATAGGCTATCCTGGAGCAGTCCTTACAAAAGACCTAGTTGTCCATTTTACATTGGTCCAGTTTCAGGAAATTAAACTGATGCTCAACGTTACTTGATGTCCTTTGATGCTCTGGGGTAATCCGTCCATTATTTTAGACTGTTGTGATATAAAGAATTACCTACATTCAGAGAATGTAAGAAACCCTGGTGCTTAGGCTGTAAACACAAGCTGGGCCAGCAGGAGAGTGAGACAACTGTAGGCTAGTTGTGATGATGAAGATTTCTTTTATATGCTCATAGCTGTTCGTGAACATCTGAGGAAGAAAATGTAACTTGAACTGCTATATAACATTGGCAATGTCTATATTTTTTACAAAATTAACTTCTTGATCAGAATCTGTTAGGATCTGTTAAACAGTCATGCATGCACAACTCAATGTAACTAAATCAGAAGAACTGCTTTTATCCTAAGAACAATGCCTTTTGTGGTATTCACCCTCTGTTCGTAAGTTATAGCACTACATGCTTCTTATCTTGTATCTTGTAACAGTGGTATTTAAACACCTATTTCCTTCTCGCCTTCACTTATTATACATTCTGCTAATTTCTGTAACAAAGATCATGCTAGAAGGATTGGGTGTTTATTTTGGTTACAAAGCTGTAAACTAGATTGATTACAAGTGGCAGACGTTAAAATTGTTAAAAATTGTTTAAATGACACAAGTTAAAAGGTGGAATAGCTGTATACTATGTACTTAAGTTTAACTGTATACCATATACTATATATCTATAAAATGTTTATGTTAGAAATCACAACTGACAAATATTGTTCTTTTGCAAATTCACATTGTACATGCATGCTCAATGCAATGTTTACTCAATGCGGTTGCATGTTTTCATATTGTCTTGCCTTTTGGCCTGTGTCATTGTTGAAAAGGGTTCGAGGACCAGTCTTCCAACCTGGTTAACTAATAAGTAAATGAATTACTTTCTAAATGTAATATTTCCCAACATTTCACCCTGAGTAACATAGTACTTAAAACTGGCAGTATTGTCTGCTGGCATGTTTAACTACAAGATGAATATTCTTTAGTCAGTTGATTACCATTAACAATTAACACACAAACTTCACTGCATCATTGAACCATTTATCTATCTCATCATTTCTGTCAGATGTGCTTTATTAGTGCGTAACCAAAAATGGTGGGAAAAACACCTCTGAACCTAGCAAAGACAACGAGATTTATAGGTGAGAAAATGCCTAGAAATTGTTCAGGAAAATTTTAAAAATGCAGTCAGGAAAAATTGAAGAAATGTTGCCCACCTGAACTCCGCAGCTACTCACATGTCCATAGGATTTGTCTAAAAATCCTAGCTATCATTTGTTCATTTATGTTACTTTCCATACCATTTAATTATACTTCCCTTAAAGAAATGCATATAATAAACTTTTTAAGTTACAGTATCATAACATTTTTATTCTGTGGCCATACTAAAAGAATAAACCACAGCCAATGTGATGCATATTTGGACTGCTGACTTGGTAGTCCCATAACTACTGAAACAATGTATTGTATATTAACTGCCCAGCTTTTTTCAAGCTGCTGAATCCTATCAGCCTGTTATGTGGCAAACGCTCACTGAGAGCCAAAGTGTCTTACTAACCTTTTCAGAGCTTCACCAATTATTTGTCACTTGTTTTACTCCCATTACAGCATCAGTATATCAGAAGTATTGACCCAGTAGTTCCAATCACTAGTAAAACCAATTGTCCTGCAAAACCTCCCAGCAACTACTAGTACCACTGAATTTATCAGCTTGCTAACTGGTAGACCCTCACATTGCAATCAGAATGCCTTACTAATACATCCAAGACATCCTGATCTAATATAATCTACCCCACTTCCTTTCAAGCACCCCACAGGGAAACTTTCATACAGTATTCATTTGATCAGAACTAGAAGTTTGAATGGGTGTATCCATATATATAACATATCCTGAAATTTGGTGGCATTACAGTTATCTATATTAATTGAATCAGGGCAGTGGGCACAGTCCTTCATATGGAAGGTATGGGGGTAAAGCTCCCCACATAAGAAGATGAGTTGTTTGTTCAGTCCTTCATCTATGACCAAACTGGCTTTAATCAGTAGCACCATGACAAAACAAGAACTTTATCTATATTGATCCTTCAATAAAGTAATTTAATTCATTTATTTATATTATTTTTTTTATTGAGATAGTCCACTTCATGTTCAGTCAATGCTAAACATTATTTCAACATCAAAAAAACTACAGACATTTAAGCAATAACAGTGTTGTTCAGATTAGTTACATAAAAAAACTATATATATATATATATATATATATATATATATATATACATATATATATATATATACATATATATATATATATATGTATATATATATATATATATATATATATATATATATATATATATATATATACACACACACACACACACACACACACACACACACACACACACACACACACACACACACATATATATATATATATATATGTATATTATGTATATACACACACACTCAACTGAACAAAGAGAATGTAATGTACAATCAAGTGGAGGGCAATTTACAATATATATATATTAGTTTCTAAATCTTCAATAAATTGGAGAGAGAAGAAACTTGGAAAGGAGAAAGGGATAAAGTTTAGATGATATGTGAGGTCTGTATTAGGTCGCCGAAATGGTATTCTGGTGAACACCTATTCAGAAACACATAATTAGTGAAAATCGCTTCAGCGATTCGCTGAATTCACTAAAGGCAACAAAATAGCAAAATAGTTGCCCGAAGCACAACAGATAACTACAGAACTTTGTGCTTTTCTCCACTGTAGTGTGATCGTGGAGTTGGTATATATATTCTTTCCTTGGATCAACCTGAATCATTACTGGGCAGTGATTCAAAAACTCATACTCATGTATGTCTAATGACATCAATATCCTGGTTTCAGTGGTCCATTGAGTAACCATGACCTTATCCCACAAAAGAGATAAGTAAATGTGTAGCTGGTGCAAATAAGTATAAAATGAAAGCCTGCCCACTTAAGACAGCACCACAGTGTACATGGGAAAACATAATGCTTTTACAGCACATACCTAACACAGACTGTGGATAATGGTTTTCAGTTATGATAGTTTAGCATGGAGGATAAGGGCTATGAGCTGCTAATGAGACTCTTACTGTAGACAGGGGTTGATTCCCTCAGCCTCTGTTTGTCTTATATGTGAGTCTAAGGAATTCACTTAGTGAGGTAATGCTCTTGGGTCATGTCTAAAATGAGACTTGTGCCTAATGTGTTTACCTGGTGACAAATTAATTAAAAAAAGATTGCTCAGCAGTCTGAGGTCCTAAGCTTTATGTGAATAAATGCCAATAAAGTTTTGTGCATGCATCCATATAGTCTTGCTCCTTGAGCTTCCACAGCCAATATATCAGTGATGAGGTGTACCTACTTTGTCTTTTGCCTGCATCTTTAAGTGTTTTTTTATTACCTTGCTCATACCATTTGTTATGATTGTCTTTCATGCCCCGATTTGCTCATAACTTTCATTATCTATCTTTCTTAATTAGAGTAGAATGTGCATATGTCAGTACCAATGTCTGCAGATGCCACTTGATAGTCAACGTCCAAATACCCTACAACATTTCCAGCTCTATTTTGAAATGAATCTATATTGAATACATGCCTTTTTCCCCTGTAATATAGGGCTCAGCTTTCCAGACAGCCTTATAAAATGCATACAATGGTTGGCAAGGTCTTAGCAGTTGCCCATCAACATACCTCTCAACCTCTTACCACAAGAAGTCTGGAAAGCCTAAAATAACTGGGGGAGGGGGTGTGAGACAAAGGCCCAAAAATAGGGACTGATTTTAAATGTTGTTCTTATAAAGTTGCTAGAACAGCGTTTGTGTTAGCATGCATTTTCTAAAGGACATGAAGTTTGAGACTCAAATGTATGTCATTATTTAATTACTTTAATCCTCACTGATTTTCCAGAAGCCACAAATTTTTATGAGGAGTAGACCAAAAATATGAGACATAAATCTGGAAATTCTGCAGAAATCTGGACAGTTGACAGGTAGGCTCATAGTCTTTTCTTTTTTCTTTTTTTGTACCTATTTGACCAGAATCAGGTGCTTCTTTCTGCTCTCAGATAGCCTTCACATTCCTCTTATAAGAGTGAGAGCCAAGCCTATTCCATCCCTGACCAGAGCAAGACCTCTGTTTCCCATGCATTCCCTGATTGAGATGAGAGCTATATCAGCCCATTCATTTCCCAGGAAGTGGAAGTGAGAGTCAGGAGGTACAAAGTAAGCAATCTCATAGACAGGTGACCACCCTCTCAAAATCCAACCTGTCTCTTCAGCAGGTCCTATATATTAGATCCTGTAGATGCTGCTGTTCTAGGTAGGTCATGCATGCTTCCACATGCATGTTCATGCCTTTGGCTTATATGTAGCACATAACCCCACATCAACCCAATAAATGATCCTGATGGTCCCCTTCACTCCTGTAGTCACTTGTAGTGTAGCAGGCATACCCCTCCCTCCATCTCACCAGAATTTGTGAGCTATGTTGTCTGCTCATTCTAATTCTGCTTACCTTGATCCTTCCACCACTGAAACCCCTACTGGAACTCAGATGATTTGTGCCATTGTCAAGGCCTTATATCTTTATGCTACAGAGCCAGAGGTGCCATCTATTCTTGATAGATGCATTTGTGGTAGAACGCCTAAGGACTGATAACACTTTTAAATTCTGAGACTCTTAAGTGGGAGTCGGATAGTTTTGTTGTCTCATAGAAAAAGGTTCCCTTGTTCAAATCTTAGCTGGGGTGCCTTCTGTGCAGAATCTGCATGTCCTCCCTTTGTCTGCATGGGTTTCCTTCAGGTGCTCGTTTCCTCCCACATTCCAAAGACATGCAGTATGTTGATTGTACACTCCAAATTGGCCATAGGTATGACTGTGCAAGTGAGTGTGTAGTGTGGAAGAGCTACTGTGGCAGGGCTAGCCACCTGGTGGTGGAAACCTTGGCTCTAGATGATTGTCACTGTTGAAGTGACACTCTGTCCCCATGTACAAAAATGGGAAAAGTGGTTGTGGATGGATGGATGGAGTCATAAGTGGGAGTCCTTTACTGAATGCATGAAAATGGAGATGTATTATGTTTAACATAGTTGTACCTCTGAGTATTCTCTATTTTTCAAAGAATGGCAGTTTTAAAATGTATATATAAAAGAAGTGGGCATGGCAGGGTTGCCTTCTACTTTGGGCATGCAGTGTCACTTGCCCTCAAACAAAATAGCTTGAAAGGAGGACAACAGTTGTTGACATTTGCTGTTCTCATTTAGTTTCACTTTTTTTTTGTAATTGAGTCATAATTACAGATCTCAGAATTACAGTAGGAAGCTCTAAGAAAGGAGTAAACAGACTTATTTGTTACCTTAATTTAGTTCTTTGTATGTGGGGGTGTCAGCAATTTATCTTCTTCAGTAACAGTTGCAGCTTTTTAGTTTTACCCCCCCATCACTTTTTTTGTTTGTTTATCCCCCCCGCCTGTAAACTTTCAGAAAATGATTACTGCAGAACGTCCATGTACTATTAATACTGTAGGTGGATTTAAGCTCCATGTCTCTTTGTTTTCTCTCTTCTCCGCATGTAATGCCCCTGTTATTTACACATTTGACGATATCATATTACACAATTTTACTTCTCTTATTGCTTTGTTTGCAAGATGGTACATAGCTGCTTGCACAAATAAGAGCGCTTTCCTAAGCTTTGTTGTGAACACTGAAATGAATTTGATAGATACTTTTGATTGGTATAAATGTTTTCTTTTTTAGTACCCTATCTGAACAGTTCTCTTCAGCAGTGGACATGTGACATTATGTAGAAACATGTCCTACATTTGTTAGTTTACTTTTAAAACTTTTTTTTATGGAAAAGTAGAAATCATGTTATTATAATGTAAACGTAGAAAGCATCTTATTAATAACTCTAGGTATGACTACTTCATGTAGATCACTTCCACAGAGGACCCATTACAGGCTCAGCCTAGGTTATAAAAGCAGTACCAGTACAAAAAAGGTTTATATGTACAATTTACAAGACAGATTTACAGCAGGGAAATGCTGAGACTGCAAATAGAGACAGGACCCCTGTACAGAACTTGGAACCCCATCAACCCATTTAGTTTCAAATCATGTCTTTGATTCTCATTCCATCAACAAATACACGTTTGGACATTTCTTTGGGATTTATACCCCTCTCTGATGTTTAGGAACGCTGGATATTCTGAAGCTGCAATGCTATTTGCTTTTCTTTAATTCATCTGATTTTCCGACAGTACTAATCCTTCTGCAGACATTCAAGGCAAAGTACTGCACATGTAGTACAGTTTTGTTATTCATTTGTGAAAACTACTCTTCCTAGGCGTGTATTTATTGTTCTGTTTCCTGTAAGTGATCTCTTAAGAGGAATCTAACTGCCTTCCAGAAAAATCTGTAAAAGCATGTGATGTCACTTCTTCAAATACATAAAAAACAGATGCATCACATATGGAGAAGATAGAAAACAAACAGGTATGTGACTTAAATTTACCTGCAAGCCCCAGCGAGTCAATCTCCTGCAACAGTCTTTCACTGGTAGTTTATGTGGAAGGTTAAGACACTATAAGCTTTTCTTGGTTTGAAGCTCATATTTTTTTATTTTCTTTCTGTGTGACTGTGAGTTAGTAATTTAACCAGTCAGCGCTCCCAGGTTATTCCTGAAAAGAGGCAATTGTGCCTATTGAGTTTTGCTTAGTTAACAAACAAAAATATAAAAAAGAGGTTTTATTTCTCAACAAATTCCAGTATAACTTTATCCCTCACAGTTCTCTATGCTTTCTTTTGCTGTTAGATTCTGTTTCATTCTCTTTATTTCCATAGATCCCTTTGTCCCTTACAGTGTAACACTTTTCAGCCTCTGCCTTTCCTTTTAAACAGCAGTTCTTGCAGCAGTCTTACCTCTGAGTGACTTAATAGACTTCTGAAGCAGTTTACCCTCTGTTTATTATGTCATTTGTCTTATAATTTAAACTTGTCTAAGGTCTAATATGTCTCCTTGCTATGGATTTAGCTGATCTGTCTTACCATTATCATGTCTCAGTGTGTTTTTCTGCTGAAACCCTCCCTTACCTTCATAAGGACTTTCCAAATCCTTTCTAGAAGCTTAAATTTAATTACAATCATTCTCAGATATGTTCCATCCTATTCCATATTCTTAGAAATGTCTATGTCCAGTGTTCATAATTTACTGTACCTCCATTACTCAGATACTTTATTTTTTTACCTTTTCATTTGTTTTGTTCTTCTCCTGACCATGTGAGCCATTTCCGAATATTCCAGTTTCCTCTAAATGTCTAAAGCGTTATTGCTTAGGTTGGCTGTCTACACTAAACTGTACCTTGTTGCATACTGTAAACATATTCTCCTTGGGTGACATAGGTAAAAGGGTTTTACCTCTGTGAAATTTACCCAGATAACAAAATGAAGTCTGAACATATATACATGCAGCAATGTGTGTGTGCAGCTGATACTTTGCACTCCTTTGACAACTTCTTGGACTTCCTCTTTAGCTAACTTTGTTCCTCTCAAAATAATTTTCTCTGCTGGTTTGGAATGTTAATATTCTGATTACATTTTAAACAGCTTACTGTATAGATTTTAGAAGCTGATCTTCACTCACTAACCCACATCAACTCATTAACCCTAAAGTCCAATATAAATTCATGTACTTAGTCTGTGATTACCCACTTAATTCAAGGCAGGTAGTGGGAGAGCTGGAGGCTCAATGGATTCAAAGCATAGAAACACATCATGAATCCAGTGCCAACGCCTTGAGAACACCCCCCCCCCCCACACACACTTGCATGCACAGGGACACACAAACACTTGCATACATACAGATAGATAAACACACACTTACTTGCATACACAGAGACACACACGCGCGTACACATACATGCGTGTGCATGCACACACACACACACACACACACACACACACACACACACACACACACACACACGCCACCCACACACACACACGCCACACACACTTGTATGCACAGAGATACACACACACACATACACACACACACACACACACACACACACACACACACGCACACACTTGGTCACAGGTGGTATACTCACTCACAGTCAGTTTAAAAGATTGACAGCATATATGTAGGGCATGTAGAATGTGAGAAAAGTTAGAGAAGCAGAAGAAAATCCACATGGATATAGACAGGATATGCCAAGTCTGGACAGAAGACACCCCAATTGAGCCCCTGTGCACCCAGGATGTTTAACAGCAGTCGAATATTTACCTAAAATGCTGGAAACCTGGTGCAGGACTGGACTGCGTCTCTGTACTGAAATTAATCAGCATGCAAGGTTTGCTTACATTTTCTGAGGCAATGTTTGTCAATGTTTTCAGTCCATCGAGGCTGAAGTTATCAGCCTGTGAAGGTTAAAGTTAACAGTCCAGGGTCCCACAACTGAAGCTGTTGCTGTCTTGTGATGCTGTGATGCTCTTATATCTATAAGGTGGGCAGAAACTTTTATTAATAAAAAAGTCATCTGCTCTTAAATGGTGAAGGATCATGTAATGGTTTGTAGTTGTACCTTTTTTTGCAAAGGAATCCACATCAGTGACTTGAAAATATCTATGCACTGGCCATTCTGTGTGAACTGTGAAAGATATGGGCAAGCTTTGTCAAGAGGGTTTTGGTTTGTGTCATTGATGGTCTACATTCCACTTAAGGCAATGCTGTGCTTGGTATTAGTTAAAAGAAAAACAAAAAAAGTACAATAAATAGAGTTAATTTAAAGATTTTAAGCACATAATGCTGCTGTCATAATTGCAATTAGACATTGTACCCTCTAAGAAATATTCCTGTTTTATGACATTTCTGAAAATGGGCAGGGATCCAAATCTACTCAATAAGGCCAATTAGATTAGCATTAGCAATACATGATTTACTTTTGGTTAAAAGAACTGTAACTATCACTTTATTCACAATGCCACACAGTTCCTAAGAAAAAAGTTATGGAACCTAAGCCTACTACTTATTAATGTTGTGATCCTCACTGTGTAATACTATTAGACACAACATAGAGATAAGGGGTCAGTTTACTGGTAGAGAGGCAATCTGCCTTTCTGCAATACTGCCAGCTGGGATCTAGGGATGAGGCTTGTTCAGTGATATAACAACGCAGGTAGCTGTGAACAGGTTTCATCTGCATTGCTCTCGCTACCCATTGGGTAAGTATAGTATCTTCACTTTCCAACTGACCTTCACCAGAAGCTGGTTAACTGAGCAATAGTGCAGTGTGATTCTGGTTGCTGTACTGTATATGGCTTGATTACCTTGTGGTGAAGTCTGAAGGATGCACTGTTTAATTAGTGAGCACTGGTGGGCCTATACCAAGGCTGTGGCCCCAAATCATAGCTAAGTATGATGGATCATCTCTCCCCATCTTTTGATTGGGGAGGAGTCAAAAAAGAATAGCAGAGTAACTGAGGATAGTGTTGAGGCAAGAAAGAGGCAGTGGAAAGTTCCGGAGTCTGAAGGGACTGGATGTGTGTGTGTGTGTGTGTGTGTGTGTGTGTGTGTGTGTGTGTGTGTGTGTGTGTATTTATGCCTGTGTTCATGTGTGTGTTTTATGTGGGCATGTGCAAATACATTTTATGCTTCTGTAAAAATGCACTCATAATAATATTAGCATTCCAGTCTGTATGTTGGCTCTGCTTTTACAATTTATACCAAGTTTTTTATGTCCTTCCTTGTACTAAAATGTGCTTCTTTTATGAACTTTTGAATTGTATATCCCTATCTCTTTAAACTGGCTTTCATGGCTGTTTTAAATATTTATTCTGTTCAAGTTATTATGTTTATTTTTTGCACATGTTGAGAAATACTGAAATGGTTCCAAATTTATATTCATACATCTCCCAGAAATTTTGCTTGATTCGTCATAAAACCTGTGCCTGGTACCCATTCCAAAATGTGTTCTCCATAAATGTGTTCTTCATCTTGTTTGGAGCACTCACATCCTGTTCTTCAGTTCTCACCCATAGCACACCGGTGACAATGCTTTAAAATACGTTATTAATTTTATTGTTAGGCTTATTTTAGCAGCATGCTTTTGCCAACAATTTGTTTAGGTCTGGAAAAACAGTTGTATAATTGAAAACAGAAAAACAGAGAGAAACTTTGTTATAAAATTAGTAGCCATGCAAAAATCAGGAAGCTTAGCAATAAGAAACAGCTTTCCAAGGAACCATATAGCAATTAGACACATAGTATTTTAAGTTCAAGAAGGGTTAAATAACCACATGATACAATACAAGTGCTGAACCGCCTGTTATCAGCTGCAGTCATAAAGTGATAGCCTTAAGAAGAGAAGTCTGTGTGTGTGGCAAGGTGCTAACAGGGTAATAAAAAATAACTATGTTGATACAACACTACAAGCCATATCACAAATAAACTATCATACAGAATATTAGGATGGGCCATGGGCTGTTACAAGACGGATGAGTGAACAGATGATATATATAAAGAGGCACTATATATAAAAAAAAGCCTTGAGCTTTAGGCTAGCAAATAACAATTTCAAAGTCTGAAGAACTAATTAGAAAGCATTTGTAACAGGTGCATTTAAAATAGTGTTGGACACACTAAGACAATTCTAATTAGTTTTAGGAGAGAGAAAAATTATGTAGTCCAGAAAAACTGAGCTGCACAAACAGTAACAGGTTTATGACAGTTACAGGCTGCTATCTTAAATCAGACTGAATTGCTTTGGTAAATTCAGTGCATTGTAATTTACATGGCTTTTGACAGAGTAGCTTTTGTTTGAATGTAAATGGGTGCTGATTTAGTCTAATGGAATGTGATTTCAGGAGATAAATAATTTTAGTATGTTTAACCTTAGATTTCTTGCATTACGCTTCTGTAGACCATTTCTTCCTGGGGATGTAATGAAAATAAACCATGCTATGAGGCCTTTCCCCTTGAACAGTAAGCTTAAATAATGAATGAATAAACCAACAAACAAACAAATGAGATTAATTCAGGCATTTAGAATACTTTCTTCCAAGTCATGTGTTTTCCTCTGGTACTGCATTCCTCACCACTAGTAACAACCAGAATGGCAATCATTCCATTTACTGATTTTTATCTTACGTAGCTTCAAATGGATTTACTATATATCCTCAGCAGCCATGCACATTTAGAGAAATATTTATTTATTTTTATTTATTTATTTAAATTTGTTGACCGGGAGTGTCCGACTGGACATAGGTCAATTTTCAGCGGAGGCCCGGGGAGAAAAGCTCCACAGTTAAAATAAACAGACAGTAGTTACATTGGATTACATAGCGATTAACAATTTGATTAACATAGCAATTAATTACAAACATATTTACAGATGAAGAACATCGTACATCAGTAGACAACTAGAATCTTTATCTGCGAAGTACATAACAGACATTAAATGTTACAATAAGAAGTTCCTGCTGTATAATAAGTCCTAGACTTATGAGCATCTGAGCTTGCTATAATCAAGGTAGTTAGTGGGGTGGAAAGAAAGGTAGTGGTTGGATGGGGTGGGTGATATTAGAGTGGAAGTTGCAAGGGCATAGCCAGCATGTTTTTAGGTGCACTGTTAGTAAAGTTTTGAAGTGGGTGCATAATGGTACGGAGGTAATTATGGGTGGGAGGGAGTTCTATAATTTGGCTATGGCACAAGAGAATAGTGCTTCACCAGCAGAGTTATTGGTTTTAGTGATCTGCAAGTGATTTTTGTTGCTGGATCTTAGTGGTCTGGTGGTGCGATAGGATTGGAGTAGATTCTGGAGGGATGGGACACTTAGTGGATGGTTTACTAGTTTGTGGGCAAGTGAGAGTTGATACCATTGAAGGAGGTGAGGGAGTTCTAGCCAGCCCAGTTCAGCAAGTGAGAGACAGTGTTGACTATGGTAGGATGCCCCTGTGGCAAATTTGGCGATTTTGTTGTAGCAGGTCTCTAGCTTGTTTAGATCGCATTGCCTTAGGTTGGTATATATTGTAGAGGCATAAAGTGGGGTGGAGATAAGGTGGGAATTTGCTACTGAAATCTTTGCTGCTTTGGTGAGAAGTTGCTTATTTCTGTATAATGCTCCTAGTTTTTTGTGGACTTTTTTTTTATGTTCATGGATATGTGAATGTCAAATTTTAGTTAATTGTCTATTTCCACTCCTAGCAATTTGGTGTGTTCAGCTGGGTATATAGTGGTGTTGTCTTTTGCTGTGATGTTAAAGTGAGAGTTGTTTTGAGTATGTTTGGTGGGTTGGAAGATGAGTAGTTTAGTTTTGTTTGGGTTGAGTATTAATTGGGCATCAGATAACCAAGTTTCAACAGAGGAAAATGCTTCCTGTGTGACATTTTGTAGTTTGGGTAGGGACTGGGCTGAGCAGATGATGGTTGTCATCTGAGTATTGTATGAGTGTGCAATGTTTGGTGGTAGAGGCTAGATTATTGGTGAAAACAGAGAAGAGTAGGGGTCCAAGAATGGATCCTTGGGGAACCCTTATGGAGACAGGTAGTTGGGGAGATATGTCATTTTGCCATACAACGGATTGTTGGTGGTCAGACAGGTAACTCTGAAACCAGCTGGTGACTGATTGAGAGAAGGATAGGTTATTGAGGACAGGGATGAGTTTTTTGTGTGGGACCATGTCAAATGCTTTATATAGGTCTAGGAAAGTAGTAGAGGAGAGATAGCCATTGTTTTTATGCTGAAGGATAGTGTTTGTAAAGGAGAGTAAGGCAGTGCTGGTGATATGGTTTGGTCAGAAACCATGCTGAGTATTGGAAAGGAGGTTGTTAGTAAGGAGGTAGTCTGAGACCTGAGAGTGTATGTGTCAAAGGAAAAAACTTCAAAGACCAATACACGTAAGGTTCAGTTAAGGCACATTTAATAACTTGCTGCAAGGAGACAAAAACATGCAAATACAAGGATTTGTCTAACTACTAACAGGAAGTATGCTTATTCTTATACTGTTTTACAAGACATGGCCTTCTAAGGCTGATGTAATCAAACAAAACTTTTAGCATTGCTCTACAGCAGATGTTACTCAGAGTTTCTGCTGACATGACTAGATTTGTGAGAAACTTTTGAGAAAAACAACCTGGCCTTGGTGGGCACTAATCCGTTTACAGGCTTCTATTGTACAGTGTTACATTTCAAGGTACTCTTCTAACTCAGATACAAGCAAATGCTGATTGCAGTTCATATTTTCAAGCAGGCTTTGTCCTAATTATCTATAGCTTCTACAGCTGTGTATTTTCTCACAGCACAAGCAGAACTCCTTGTCTAAGTTTCATACAAGTCGTATTGTTCTATTCATTATTTTCCTAACACAAGCAGGAATCATCTGCTTCTCAGTAAATTTCCAAGGCACAAGCAAGATTTTAGCTAACAATACAAGGTCAGAAAGCATCTGCAGTTTGTACAGATTTATGCAGTATGAAATAGAATAAATGTGTTAACCCTTTTCAAGCTCTAAGTGCACTAAGCATATTACTAATACACACATTAATACATATTTTTCTGACATTTCCCCCCATTAATACTTTTATTCTATTTTCAAAATAAGCATAAATAGTTTGTTTTCTTCTCCTAACCTCTTCCACTCAGGATTTGCAGTTAAGAGAGTCATTCAGTTTAAACTTATGAAAGCATTTTCAATCTTTTAACAGTTCTTCGAACTCAGTACTTTGATATAAGGTTTCAGAAACTGACATGTCTATAAAGTCTTTAATCAGTCTTTTCATGCAGGGGATACCACAACAAACACGTACTCCCAATAGGAGCATTCCTACACAAATGGCAATCAGGATGTTCATTAGGATGGTACCCCACCCCCAAACCATTTCTGGAAAAAGTCCGTCAGTGGGTTTGGGCCTGGTTTGGTCATGGCCGACACTTGCTGAATTACCTCAAGATGATTGTTTATCTCGTGTTTATGGTCAGGAATATATGAACAGCATTCTTCCTGGATTAAAGCGCAAGTACCACCTCTCACCGCTAGGGTGAAGTCGAGAGCCATGCGGTTTTGAAGCACTACAGTTCTCATGGCATTCAGTTCATCAGTCACCAATTTGAGAGCGGAAAAAGTTGCATTGCTCATTACTTTGAGAAATTTAGACAGTTTTCTCAGCTCCCAGATCGATTTCACTGCTCCATATGCTGGTAATATGCCTGCCCACGATACAACACTATCACTCAAGTCCATTTGTGTCAGTCCATTGCCTATAGAATGATGGTTTTTCCAACGCGCATCGATTTGCCCCACTGGATTTACAGGTTTCTTGATGACTTCTCTGACATTCCGAATTTTTCCTCGAGGCAAAACTGCAGTGTGTCGTATGGCCGGAACCAGGTAGCCCAAAAAACAACTGCCGGACCAATTCTCAGGTAACCATTTGTATGCCTTTCTGCCACACACAAAATAACAGTCCTCTACTTTAGTAGTAACCTTACTGTGAATATACACTCACCCTGCATGAAACATTTTTCTATCAATTATAGACAGTTGCTTATAAAGAACAGAATTATGTTTTACTTCAAGTGTTTTGTGCATCAATCCAAGAAATGAATCATAATTTGTATTACAATAAAAATCTGCATTGTTACCTTTAGTGTAACATTTATAAGGAACAGTCACATTGCAATTGCTCCAACCCACCTGAACAGTATCATTTTTATAAAAACACACAGTTCCCTTTTGTGGAACAGACAAGTGCACTGCTATTTTATCTTGTGATGTAATGGTTGAGGTATCATAAATCAAGTTCTCCCAGGTCTCATTGACCCCTAGGGGGACTGTAGTCATTAATAACCCCCCGTATGCTGTCGGCAAAGCTGTGCAAATCCAGCAATTCATTGAAAGTCTCAGCATACACATATTTAATTGCCTGGTAAGTGTTAAAGTTTGGATGCCAGTCTATGAGTAACGCTTCACGTTTATTCAGTTCAATCTGTGTGGCTGGGAAAAGGAAAGGCCACAGTAAAAAGATTATTGTCACTAGTACAGTTAACAGGATGATTATGCAATAATTCTGAGGAAAGGGTTGTTCTGCATTCCTGTTTCTTCTGGACTCTATCATTTTTACTCTTGGCATGTGACAAGATTTTTGTCCAGTTCAAAGTTTTTGACTAGTTTGCAGTGTGTCAGGTGGATCCAGGAGGCGCGCTTCGCTATCTTGACTTCCAGTGGGTGTCGACAGAAGCACTTGATATGGACCTTCCCACTTTGGTGATGCCCAGTTCTTTTTCTTTACTGTCTTCACCCAGATCCAGGCAACAGGGGGCACTGACACTTCTGACGGTCTGGTTCGTTCTTTATCTGAAACAGAATTTGACTGCAGCAGATGTTTAGAATTCAACAGGTTTCTCATATACTCAGCTAGTGTACTGTCAGCTTCCTGGTCTGCGGGCATGAGAGATTTCCACTGAGATGTATAATAAGCCCTTCCAAATATTTTTTCAAAAGGAGTCATTCCTTTTGCATTTGGAACAGTTCTCATGCTCAACAGTGCCAGGGGCAGACAGTACACCCAATTTCTCTGTGTTTCTACTATTAACTTCCTTAGCTTACTCTTTAAAATCCCATTATGCCTCTCTACTAGCCCTGCAGATTGTGGGTGATACGCAAAATGATTTTTTAAAGAAATACCAAAATGTTTACTTAACTGTTGTATGGTCTGGTTTACGAAGTGTGTGCCGTTGTCACTGTAGATCCTTTCCGGAATGCCAAATCTAGGGATGATTTCTTTAACAAGAACTTTGGCCACAGTTGCAGCATCTGGATTTTTAGTTGGAAAGGCTTCCACCCATCTGGAAAACATATCTACAATGACAAGACAATACTTCTTATTTTCACATTTATTCAATTCTATGAAATCCATACAGATAGTATGAAATGGATACGGTGGTGTAGGGAAACTCCCTTGCTTGGGCTTTAACACCCCTTGTGCATGATGTTTATTACAAACGTGGCATACCGAGCAGAATTCTTTAGAGCAGTTTGAGAATCCATAAGTCGTGAACACTTGGTTCATCAGCTGTACCATCCCCCCTGTTGAGACATGGCACTGCCCATGGCTCAACAAAGCTGAATATCTAAACAAATTAGATGGCAATATCGGTTTCCCTTCTTTAGAGATGTACAGTCCCTTTTTGAGAATTGCTCCTCATTTTACCCATCTTTGTTTTTCAGCTTGCATAGTAAGTGTCTGCATTGTCTTTAACATTTCTAAGTCTAAAATCTCAGAGGGTTGTAATTCCTCATTCAAAAGCAATACTTCTGAAGCTGCCTGCTTTGCAGCTGTATCAGCTCTCGCATTACCTTTTGAAATCCTGTCCAGTTGCTTGGTATGAGCTGTGCATTTACAAATAGCTACTTTCTAAGGTAACTGAATAGATTCTAAAAGGTCTAAAATAAACTGTGCATGATTGATTGGTTTGCCAGTAGATGTTATCATTCCTCAAATTTTTCACTGTTGCACAAAAACATGTACAGTAGAAAAAGCGTACTGGCTGTCAGTAAAAATGTTCACACATTTACCCTTTGCTAAGGTACATGCCCGTGTCGAGGCAATCAATTCTGCTGCTTGTGCAGATAAATTATGTGGTAAATATTTTGCTTCTATAATGTCAGTATCAGAAACTACTGCATATCCTACTAGGTTCTGTCCTGCAGGACCCCTTTTGCATGAGCCATCCACATAGTATGTCACCTCGGCATCATCCAAGGGAACATCCGTAAGATCTTTTCTAGGCAGTGTCTTTTGCTCAATCACCTGCAGGCAGCTGTGTGGTGTGTCATCTGCAGAGGTTGGGAGCACGGTAGAAGGGTTCAAAGTCGTACATCGTTCAATTGTCATATGAGGTTGGCTCAACAATATAGTCATACAGGAAAGATGCCTAGCAGGGGAAAGATATGCTACCTTCTCTTGCAGTAAAATAATCCTACATCTGATTTTCCTGTTGACCAGAGAGATTCTGGTATATTCTGTAAGGCATTCTCTTCGTCCTTCAATAGGAGTGCTAATCAGCTGTCCTTGCTAGACTGCAAGTGTACAGCTGGGTGGGTCTGAGTTATCCAATTTAACTTCTGCATTTGTATTCCCTGTTCTGACAGTTTTAACTCTGTCTGCTTCTCCCACCTCGTAACCTTTTCTCCGAGGTCTACCCATTTTACACTCTTGTCTTTAGTTAAGCTAACATGTGGTAATCAATTAGATTTATAGAGTACAAAGAACTCCTGGGGCAATGAACAGCTGGCTACACTATTCCCTTCTATGTCCCAGTACAGATTACGTAATATCAATCTGTTTGCACGATTTCTAAACAATTCTTGCTCATATTCCTTATCAGGTCCTGGTGTGTTACAATAATACAGGGTACAGTGCAACAAATGCTGTTTGTCAATGTCAAGGGAGGGGAACTTGCTGATGGCTATGTTCATCAATTCTTCGGTCACTGCCCCTGGACCAGTCGTAACCAAGTCCTGGCTGTACCAATAAAACATTTCACCCTCCAATTGCACTGCAAAGGTATCAATTTGTCGCTGTGCTTCCATACCCTGCATAGTCGGAACTACTGCTATACTAAATAGCTGTATGAGGTCTCTGCCCAAGAGATTCACTGGGCACTTTGCAGAAACAACAATTTTGCTTTTCTGGGTCAATCCTGAAACAGGATCAGTTATTGCAATATTATGGGAGAGGGGCTCCCGATACAGCTGTCCATTAGCTGTTTTCACTAGTATGTAATCAAGTGACTTTGAGTTCTCTGGAAGTTTGGAGAGATGTATCAGGGTCCGTGATGCCCCTGAGTCACACAAGAATCTGACTTCCCTCCCTTCTACCAGGAGTGTAACTTCTGGTTTCGTGTCTGCTAAATAGAGCTCTAAGCTCAATAAAGCTAAATCCAATACTTCATTTTCTTCACTATCCGTGACTTCCTGCACTTCCTCTGTTTCTTCAGTCACATTCTCTACTCCCTCTATTACATGCTCATTTGTCATATCTCTGCTATCCCCTTCTAGTGATTCCTGACTATCATATAGTCAGTCCTCACCCTCCTTGTCTTCAGTGGTTGCCTTCTTGTTTTTCTTGCAATCCGTTGCCAAGTATCCTTTTTTACCCCATTTAAAACATTCACCCCTTTTCTTTCGCCCTTCAAAGTCCTCTGATCGCTGATCAGATTGTTTGTTTCCCTGTGCATTTCTCTTGCCCTTTTTCCCGGACTGTACTACATAAACTTCTGCTCCATCTTCTACAGAAAATACTTGGGCTTTCTTTTTGCTATTAAAATGCCTTTCGGCATGCCTAGCATATTCAAGTAATGACTGTAACCTGCTTGTACGATGATCTACCATGTGCTTTGTAATAAAACTGCTTATGGGTGCAATACTGCCTTTCAAAAATGCATTCTTTAACTGCTGTTCATATGGGGAATCGTGTGTCTGATCTTCAGGAACCTGCATTCCACAGTGGTTATTAAAACATTCTAACAGTCTGGCATAATATCTGTCAACAGTCTCGCCTTCTTGTTGGATGCATTGATTAATGCAAGTCCAGTCTGCCCTAGGCTTCCATTTCTCAGAGATTCGGTCTGTAAGACCTTTCACTCTGTTGTCTAGCTCTGCGCTGCTATGTGGGAGGGGCTTGAACGCAGCGTCACGGGGATTCCAGTTGCCACTAATCATGTGCCAATCTGGCCCCACAATTTGTCTGACTACTTTTTCTACCTCTTCTCCGTTTACATTATAACTTAGCCTCATTCCTTTCAAATCTTCTAAAAACTTTCTAAAATTAACTTTTGGATGGGAAATTCCTTCAGTGGCCTTCCGGATGTCCTCCGGAGTCCAGGGTCTATACACTAAAATAGTTGGGTCCTGACCTTCTTGCCCTGCTTGAGGATTAGGCACTTCTATAAGTGGGCATATTTCTTCTTCACTCATAGATCGTGAATTTCTACCCATTTGATATAACTCAATGTCCCCTTTTGAGTTTCCTGCCCGTGTTCGAGACCTGGTCTCGATGGGATCTCTAATAAAAGGTTTTGCTTTTGTAGTGTCTTTATTTACAGTGACAGTAGGATATTGTGGGGGTGGACTAACTTGTCCACTTGCTTCATATTCTGGTAAAGGAGGTGGAGGGGCTGAAGCTATTACTAAGTTATTGTCCTCCTTATCTAAAAACATTGCTTTTGAATTATTATTCTTTTGTTCCCTTCCTCAATCCACCTGTGTGCCTGAGGAATTCTTAACTGACGTTGCTTTTTTACCCGACCTTTAGAATCGGTTTTAAGCTGTTTGACAAGCAAGGATTTTTCTAATTTACCGTCAAATTCATACTTATTAACCCATTTTGAGTAGTATTTAATATTATCAGCACGCTATGACTGCATGTATTTCGCATCTTCGGTTAACGGCAGATTTTGGGATCTTTTTGTACAATTATTACCCGTTTTGTTCTACCCTTTTAATCATTATGTAACTCCTTATTTTTTAACGTGGTACCACGGATTTTGTTATAGTCTCTTCAGAATGACTGCCTACCTGCTCTGTTTTTCCTGATCTATGACAAGACAGTAATCTTTTTGTCCCTGACTTGTAAAAACAAATTCTCAACAAAGCAATACAAATCTAGTCCCTGATCTAAAACAGAAAAAAAAGGTAGATTCACCTTACCTGAGCCTTTGTGATTGATCACCTGGTTCGAGTAAACCTGTCCTTCAGTCGCAGATCAGAAAGTGGCTGGCCTCTTTTGTACGACAATTCAGTCAGAGGGCTTTTCAACTAAGAAGAACCGATGTGGTTTCTTCCCCGTACGGTTTCAAGCCACCTGGCCTGTCTGATCAGAGGCGAAGTGAGGGTTTCCGGTCTGAAGGACCAATCTGTCAAAGGAAAAAACTTCAAAGACCAATACACGTAAGGTTCAGTTAAGGCACATTTAATAACTTGCTGCAAGGAGACAAAAACATGCAAATACAAGGATTTGTCTAACTACTAACAGGAAGTATGCTTATTCTTATACTGTTTTACAAGACATGGCCTTCTAAGGCTGACATAATCAAACACAACTTTTAGCATTGTTCTACAGCAGATGTTACTCAGATTTTCTGCTGACATGACTAGATTTGTGAGAAACTTTTGAGAAAAACAACCTGGCCTTGGTGGGCACTAATCCGTTTACAGGCTTCTATTGTACAGTGTTACATTTCAAGGTACTCTGCTAACTCAGATACAAGCAAATGCTGATTGCAGTTCATATTTTCAAGCAGGCTTTGTCCTAATTATCTATAGCTTCTACAGCTGTGTATCTTCTCACAGCACAAGTGGAACTCCTTGTCTAAGTTTCATACAAGTAGTATTGTTCTATTCATTATTTTCCTAACATAAGCAGAAATCATCTGCTTCTCAGTAAATTTCCAAGGCACAAGCAAGATTTTAGCTAACAATACAAGGTCAGAAAGCGTCTGCAGTTTGTAAAGATTTATGCAGTATGAAATAGAATAAATGTGTTAACCCTTTTCAAGCTCTAAATGCACTAAGCATATTACTAATACACACATTAATACATATTTTTCTGACATTTCCCCCCTATTAATACTTTTATTCTATTTTCAAAATAAGCATAAATAGTTTGTTTTCTTCTCCTAACCTCTTCCACTCAGGATTTGCAGTTAAGAGAGTCATTCATTTTAAACTTATGAAAGCATTTTCAATCTTTTAACAGTTCTTCGAACTCAGTACTTTGATATAAGGTTTCAGAAACTGACATGTCTGTAAAGTCTTTAATCAGTCTTTTCATGCAGGGGATACCACAACAAATACGTACTCCCAATAGGAGCATTCCTACACAAATGGCAATCAGGATGTTCATTAGGATGGTACCCCACCCCCCAAACCATTTCTGGAAAAAGTCCGTCAGTGGGTTTGGGCCTGGTTTGGTCATGGCTGACACTTGCTGAATGCATCTCTCTAGTATTTTGGAGAGTGGAGAGAGAATAGCTATGGGGCGGTAATTGGTTAGGTCTGGTGAGGGTCCGCCTTTGTGGAGGGGAATTATATGTGATACTTTCTACAGTGTGGGAATGTAACTTTCTGACAGAGATCGGTTAATCAAGATGGATACTGGGTAGGCCAAAGCATCAGCTGCGATTTGTAGGTATTCACTTGGGAGGTTATCTGCTGCTAATTTGGTGGGCTTAAATTTAGTTAAGAGGTTTTTTATGTTGGAGGTATGTACAGGAGAAAAAGCGAAGGTAGTGGGGAGTTTACTAGTTGAAGGTGTGGGTTGGAGGGGAGGGGGGTTGTGTTGTTTAGTTAGTGATAGTATGGTTTGTGTGAAGTGTGTGTTGAATGAGGTAGCAATATTTTCGGATGAGTGAGGGATGTTAAGAGGAGAGGTACTGACTTTACCTGGGTGGAGGATGGAGTTTATAGAGGACCAGAATTGTTTGGGGCTGTGTTGGGAGGAGTCGAGGGCAGACTGGTAGTATATAGATGTAGCATGGTTAGCAAAACTTTGCAATCTTGACAGTTAAGAAGAGATGATGTCTGTTTGGAGTGTTTAATCTTCAAATTTACCACAAGGCCCACAAAGGCATACTTGATAGGTAGATGACAAAATGAGTTTGCAAATATTATTAGAAATAATACTTTTTAAGAGGAAAATTAGCAGGGATGAAAATGGATGAACTAAGAATGGTTTTATGTGTATTCATTATTTATATGTTTAAATATATGAATGATTAAAACTAAACATTTCACAGATAAGAAAATAATGCAACAGTAAGCTACACTGGAAGATGTGAAAGTAAAACTTTTGGTAAGGGATCAATCAATAATAGTTAAAAAAGTAGTAAATGTAAAACAGACATTGAACTCTTAGCAGATTTAAAAAGATTCTACTAAACAGATAGAACTCTATGTACACCTGAATGAAGAAAGATAGACAATTCCAGAGGATTTAAGAAAGAGAAAAGACAATCTGTCCATAGTATTAAGATGGGACCTCAGAACAACTTATATCCCCTCATCTGATGATCTCAGGATCTTGGCAAGAGAATGGTGCACTAGAAAGTCTTTAAAATTAGGAATGCCCTGGCTTCAAAGGACCTAATAAGTAGGTAAGAGTAACTGTAAAGGCAGACATGGCAATGAAGAAGGCCAGTGCAATTCCGCAATATATGAACGATACAACATGACCTGAATGCCCTAATCAACTGAATTGCTGCAGATTTTGCATGTTTCATATGTGTTGGGCCTCTGTCCATAAGACTGAGTTACATGGCACTGCAGTAATCTAGGAAATATGCTACGGATGTATGAATTGCTGTACAAAGGGCTTATGATGGAATAATGTTCCAGATCCTGGTAATATTCTTAAGGTAGAAATACAATATCTTGATGATGATTTCTGTCACCTGCAACTTTAGTAAGTGTGTCATTAAGGTCAGTTCCCAGTCATAGTCATGTGATACAAATTCCAGTCTATTTCCCTGCATATAATAGGGAGGAAGAATAGAAGAAAGATGTGGTGGGCAAATGATGACATGAAACAACCTTACCTCAGTAACTGCCTGGCTGGAGTTAAACTGGCTTTCTGGCATTCAGTAATAAGTACTCTAAACTCAAACTCCAGTGTTGGTAAAATTTTGAACAGAGTTTTGGACCTAGTAGAGACAAGCAGTGAGTACAATGGAGTTAGTTTTGGGGATGATTGCAATATTGAGGTATAGCAGTTATGATTTCTGAGGGTGTAAGTGGAAGGTTGTCTCATTAGTTTAGCTGCTAGGAGAGAGAAGGTCTGCTTGACTAAGAATTTAAATAGTTAGGATCCTAGGTGAAGGTCAACTGTTTTGTTGAACAGGGAGCCATTTTACTTTGCTCATTGTTTTACAATGGTATATAACAAGAAATACAAGTTAAGGTGAAAGAGTGATGTTGGACAAAATGCTAAAGTCCATAAAAAACAAAAACTACTTATATTTCCCATGGAAAATGGAACTCATTGTTTATGGTCATTTTTAAAAGTTGCAGCATATTTATTTGGCAGTAAAATGTACTTACTGACACAAAGGAATGTGCAGTCATGGGTATCAGACAGTTACAGTCTATGGACACTAATTATAACTGATGAATCTGAAATGAGTTCCTTGTTATAAGGGCAGGCTAAAATGTTACTGAAGGTATAGTTAGAATAATGTTTGTGTAGTTAACAATAAATGCTGCAGAAAAAGTTTTAACCACTTAATGTATGCTTTACAGGATTTATGTAGGATAGAGTGTGTTGCGTGAAATCAAATGGAAATTTACATGTTTTATTGTTACAATGTCATAAATAGGATGTAAACTATGAAAGACTAGCTCCAAATTTTTAACCATCAGACAGAAACATGAGGGAAGACGTAGCTTTCATTTTGTGAGAAATGGGGTAAAGTGGGGAGTGGGGTAGAAACAATCTAGAGTAATTACACATAAAGACAAAGATATCAGGGTGAATATAACAAGAACTTCAGAGTGAAACATTTCCCTCTCCATTTGCATGACCTTCCGCTAACCATCAGCTACCTGGCTTCACAAGTTTACCTTAAGTGTCCCCTGTAGTATCCCTTGGGGCTGAGGCCACACCATCAGTGGATTGGGAAGGGAAGTGAAGTGGTTCAGCATGCAGAATCACATGCTCTGCCCCTGCATGCCATGAGTTTGTTTAAATGTGTGGAGCTAGTGATGTCAGTGCATTACCAGATATAATGTCATTTAGTTTCACCTTCTGCCAAATGTGTAAGTTAATGATAATCTTCCCAGTAAATGCAGCACCATCCCAATTCTCACAAGTCTCGTGTATTCAAATGAGCCACTGAGGCATGGAATGCGTTTAAGACATTTATTATATGGATACACATCAGGAGTTGTAATTGTACATATACTTCGAACTTTATATGCTTACTGACTGACTCATTACTTCCAACACACTCACATGTGCATCTCCATTCACGCTCTCATTCACACTGGCTGAATACACAAAATGGCACTGATCTTGCAAGTGCTCAGTAACTTATATGCATGTGCTATCTAGGTACAGTGGCAGTCTAGGTTCAATATACACACTGATCCACATCCTCCCTGTTTAATTTTTTTTCAACATTGCAAATACGAGAATGAAGACATATTTAAGAGCTAAACATTATTTTAACATTTCAACAAAACAAAACTGACTTCAAGTCCAAGTTGCTGTGTATTTAGGATTTGGTTTGAAAATTCTACCTGATCTAGTTACATAGAAATTCTGACTGGGTTTAGCAACAGGGACAGTCTCTGCGGATTCTTTCAAAACTGTAACATCAGGATTTACATCAAAGTTGTTTGAAGAAAGCATACTGTCCTTTTGAATTCAAACAGTTGATGAGTCACTCTGGAAATTAGAGTTGTCAGCACAGGCAATCTGCTGCATCACTGGTTCGGAGACAGGTATACATCTATGATTCCTTCTGAAATCCATTCTTTCAGATTGTATGATGTAAGATCTCAGTTCCTCACAAATGTTCTTCATGATTCCCACTTGGTCATATCGTTTGGATGTTTGCACTCTCACAGCTTCTCCTTGTAGTAATGGTTTTACTGGTCTTATCATAGTACAACATTTTTGACTAACATTTTCTCGAAAGTTGAGCATTGACCACTCTTTAGTTTTTTGCTTTTGGTACTAACAGTTGTTTGCTGATTGGAAGAGTTGCTCTAGTCTGTCTGGACATCAGTCTCTATGCAGATGAACCAAGCAAGTTGTCTTGAGGAATGTTTCTGAGATTGAGTAAGTTAAGAAAAACATTGGTACCATCTCTCTTGGATTTCTCCAACAAGTGCTTTGCAGTCTGAACTGCACGTTTAGCTAATCCATTGGCTTGGCTTGCAGATACTCAGGATTTCTGGTAACACGAACAAAGTCCCACATCTCTGCAAATCTCTTGAACTGCTGACTAGTAAACTGTGCACCATTGTTAGCCATGACTTTGTGCGGACTGCCATGGACAGACAAATGTCACTTCAATTTTGTAATGACTGTGCTGGATGTCAAGTTAGGAAGTAGGTCAAACCAATTTGAGTAAGACTCTACTAATACAAAGTAATATTGATCATTCCAATCGTCGACCATGGTAATTCAGGAATTTGGTGTAGGTGAAGTGGTCCTTTTTGTTGATGTAGTTTGGTGTTATTGTAAATTGAACATGCTAGAGTTTCCTCCTCTATATCTTTGGACATAGATGGTCAAAATGCAATGCCTCTTGCCCTTCTTTTGATTGAGCCAGTATCTGGGTGACCATGATGCAAGATTTTGATATATTCCTGCTGTAAGGCTTTAAGAATTACCACTTTTGGACCTTTCATGATGATTCCATCTTAAGTAATGATGAGCTTGTCTTTGCAAGGAAAATACTGTTGAATGTCAAGTGGTAAACTGGTTTGTCATATTGACCATTCTCGACTGATAACATTTTTTAGCTTCTGGAGAACTGGGTCAGAAGCTGTGTTATTTCTTAGTTCATCAAGCCTCGATGAACTGAGGTTGATATAATGGTTAAGGTGTTTACCTTACAGACACAAGGTGCAGGGTTTGATTCTCACATGGGGCAATTGGCTAGGCTTAAAATGGCCCACAAGAGCACTTAGCCTAGTATATAAACCTATGAAACTATGATGTAAAATTACTGACTTCCATGACTTCAAAGTCTGCAGTTTCATTTTCATGCTGTTTGTCGTTTGTCTGGGTGTGGGTGACAAAGCATCAGCAAGGTACATGTATTTGCCCTTTTTATAAACAATATTGAAATTGACTTTTGCAATTTTAGCATCATATATTGCAACTGAGCTGGGGCTGTATGCATTGGCTTTTTCAAAATTGACACTAAAGGCTGGTGATCAGTCTCTATTTGGGTAGGTCTTCCGTAAATATAATCATTGAACTTTGAGCATGCGAATACTACTGCCAAAAGTCTTTCTCTATTTTCTTCTTTTACTTTACTCTGCACTCTTACTGGAATCCTCTGTGCTGGTCTGACAACTGGACTTACTTCATGGTTTAATTTCATGGAATATGTGACTGGAAGTTTACCAGGCTTATGTTTGAAAATAGCAGCATATTCACTAAAAATATTCTGTGTAAAACTATCGTTGTTACTCATACTTATATGGTGAATGTCTTCACTAAATGAAATCAGTCCCATTCTCAGACTGTCTTTGAGGCCTAACAGTGACTGCATGTGTCTTTTGACTATGTAAAACTGCAAGTCATAGCTGTTTCCAGCAGAATGGCATGACAGAACAGTTTGAATCTCTTCCACCACTACAAGTAACTAGTTCTGCACACTTTGCTGTATAAAATTTCTCACCAGCTTTTACTCTAGAAAACATTTGTGCTGATAAAGCATTGCACTTCGATCCAGTGTCTACTTTAAGCTCTACAGGTTTCCCATTAATTTGTACAATACAAAATATTTCACTCTTTGCTAACAACTGATAGTCTACTGTATTAACTGTTTCATCTATCACAGAGACACCATTGACACAGAAAGTTTGCTCACAGCTCTCGGAGTATGCTATAGTCTCTGTCTGATCTACTTGCTTCTTTGGATACTCTCTTTTAATATAAGTCTGCGACACTTTAGACTTGCAAAGCCTTTTGAAATTATTCCGCTTTTTACATTTGTGATATTGCTGACCAAAAGCTAAACACTTTTCTTGTTTAGGTTCATGACTGCCTCCACAATTGCGAAAGTCGCAATGAGGTTGGGTACCACACCTTTTAGTTTATATTTCTTTTTCATCTTGACTTTCTGCTGTACACTATCGACATTTGCACTAGCAAATACTGCAAACATGCTTGTCTCATTTGTAAGCATATTCGTATGTTTTTCTGTCATCTCATATATTTGGCAACTCTCAATGGCTTTGCTCAATGTTAATTCACTATATTGAAGCAGCAAAGTCTTTTGCACTGCATCAGTATTAACACCACATACAATATGGTCTTTTATCAACTCTTGTCTTAGATCTCCAAATCTGCAAGATTTGACTTTATTTCTTAAGTGAGTAATATATGCTGTAATAGTATCACAAGGCTTTTGATTTCTTATGTAAAATTTACGTCTTTCCATTGTAATATTCATTTGAGGGTTACACATTTGTCTAAATTTACGTTTTAAGCACTCAGGGTCTTCCCATGTTTCCGCCTGTATCACAATATGGAGGCTCACCCCCTCCTCTGCATACACAGTAGGTGCATACACAAATGAATGCTCTCGATGGCTTCTGAGCCAGCTAAATTGAGAAGTATAAATGCTTTTGTACATGCATCTTTATTAGAAAATACAGAGTGTATGAAAATATCATATTTTTACTCAAATACTCGCCATTTCTCAGCAAAATTATTAAACATCTGAGGTTCAGATCTGTGAAATCCCTCTGCCATAAAAACAAATTGCTTTTAAACATAAGCATAGACCTGGCACTTGTAATTTTGCTCAAATGCACAACAATCTCTTTGAAAATGCTTTATTTTAACACTGCCAATATCTCGAAAACTCCAGACACTTTGAAAAGTCTTAGCCTTTTCAAACATTTTAAACTCTTCAGAGATTATTTCAAACACTTTAATCATTATGTCACTATTCTGGACATTTTGAATATCTTGGAAATTATTTTGAACACTTTGAATGCTATGCCACATGTTTAGTGACTGAAAATCATTTGAATTGAATTTAAGTACCTTCTAATAACTGCTGATCTATTTGCGAGTTCATCCCTGGATACTGCCCCACTTCTAATTTTGTGCCTCGTGGTTTGTGAGCTGCTTCAACTTTGGATCCCATTCTGACACCATGTCACATGTTCGTTTATTAAAATGAGACACTGAGGCATGGAATGTGTTTTAAGTCATTTATTGTACGAACACAGATCAGGAGCTGTAATTTGTACATATACTTCGAACTTCATATGCTTACTGACTCATTACTTCTAATACGCTCACATGTGCACCTCTATTCAAGCTTTTATTCACACTGGCTAACTACACAAAATGGCACTGATCTTGCACATGCTCAGTAACTTATATGCACATGCATACAGTGGATGGGGATATGTCCTTATCACAAGCAGAAACTCCTCTCTCATGGAGTAGGTGAGTCACTAAAGCTACTCTTTATGACCTTTCATTCACCAGCTCATCTGGTACCCACACCATCAGCTGATTTCAGATAATCTTGGCTGTAGTCAGACTCCATCCCTCTATGCCATGGACATGGTGAGAATAGGGTTTTTTGCTGCTTTGAACACACACTCTTAACAAGGTAAAGCAGCTTCCTGGTGTAGTATATAAATCCAGAATAACCATGTAATTAACTCAGTTTCATGGAATCATATGCATTTAACTGCAGCCACTCACTTATGATGAGTATTCCTTAATTCAGTATATGTACAGTTAGGGAGCACCCATTCAGATAAGGTGTCTTCTTTAGATTTGGCTGGACAATATCAATGTTTATAGTTGAATGCCAAAGTAACCAAAAAACACAGCTATTCTGAAATGTGGTAACTAAAAAACTTAGAAATATTAAAACCACACAAAGGAAGCTCAGGAGAAAAAAATCAAACCGCTCCAGAAACCCCCCTATGAAGAAGTCTGATTGACGAAAGTAGACAATTAAAATTAAAATGCTAAACTAGTTAGATGTTTTCTCCTGTGCTTCCTTTGTGTGGTTTTAATATTTCCTTTTATGCCAAAGTGCTGCTTTAGAAGGAAATTATTTACTTATATTTATTTTATTTATTTATCTATTTGATTTTTTTTTTTACTGGGAAGGTCCAACTGGGATAATTTTCCATATTCAGTAGAGGCCTTGGGAGCAAAGCTCCACATTGACATAATATGGTTACGATTAAATAAAGTTATTACAAAGCCTAATACAGATGAATTACATGTTAACTAAGTAAAAATTCAGCTTCAGTTCATACAGTGTGAAGCAATACCTATGTACTTCAAATAATTGGGCAGCTATAGCGATCTGAAAAAGAACATTGTCATTAGATAAAGTATTCACAAGCTGCAGTTCACAGAGATGACATTAAACACAAAGACTACACTCTTTGGAACAGAGATGACTAGATAATATTGCCTAGGCAAAAATATGTTTGATCTTTATCTAAGAACTAGATTTTACTAATTCCTTCCTGACCATAGTCTGATTATGTTGGTGGTGGAAGGATGGAGATTCTAGTTCAGCCTGGGGTAATGCAGGAGCTGAGCCAGTTTTTCTTTAGGTATTATTTTAATAATTAGTTGAAGTTGCAGAGGTTAGAGGTAGATCTAATTTGCAGATGGATAGAATTCCATTTTTAGTGAGAGAGTATGAAGAGACACCTTGCCAGTGGATCTGTAGGGTTTGTATATGCTGAGAATATGTTGTTCATTCAATAGAAGTCTGTTAGAGTGATATGAATGGAGAATAGGAGTAAAATCAGGGCAGTCATTGGCTTTGTGAATAATGTTGTGTGAGGGGATAAACTGTATGTAACTAAGTGGTGAGGCAGCGTGAGACAATTCAAAGCCTTAAGGGCAATAAAATGGTGGCTGCAATATTGTTTGTTGGTGGCAAATTTTCAGCCTTATTATACCATGCCTAGAGCTTATTTTTAACTGTAGCCTGAAGGCTGGTTAGGATGGGTGTACTGTATAAGAGAGAAGGGAGAAGGTAGGTAGTGGCAAGAGTGGTTTTGGTGGTGCTGTTAAGGAAGTTTTTATGCCTGTATTTTTGGTGAGTCTTTTTTATGTTATTTTGAATAGCAGGTGAAATTTAGAAGATATCTTCATTAATCACTTCCAGATGTTTTGTATGGGTGATTCCTTCAGTTTCACTTTTGTTTAGTGAAAAGATTTTGGAAGTTGATTTATCAGGCATGTGTGAGTTGGGAAAAAATAGCATTAACTTTGTTTTTGAGGGTTGAGTAGTAGTTGGGCATTATAGAGCCATTTCTCAACTGAGGAAAAAGTTTCTTGCATGATATTGAAGAATTGAGGCAAATTATTAGATGCACATATAAGTGCAGAATTGTATAAGAGAGGCTGGACCTACAGAGGTATAGAGGTCATTGATAAAGATATCAAAGTGTAAGGGAACAGGAAAAAAGCCTTGGGGTACACCAGTGGAGACTTGCAGGTTTGGGGAGAGAGTATTCTGCCATTTCACAGACTGGATGGAGCCTGTCAGTTAAATGGCCATTGAATCACAGTAATGAAAACAGGGGTAGTCCAAGCTAATTTTATTTATTTATTTTATTTTACATTTGTTGACTGGGAGAGTCCAACTGGATACACGTCCATTTTCAGTGGAGGCCCAGGGAGAAAAGCCACAAATTAATAACAGAACTCAAATAACATTTGACGGCAACACAGACGGTGCAGTGGTGCATAGCATTGTCACCTCAAAGCAAGAGGCTCTCCAATTTGATTCTCAGCTGGGGTGCCTTCTGTGTGGAGTCTGCATGTCCTCACTGCATTCATGTGGGTTTCCTCTGGGTGCTCCAATTTCCTCCCACATTACAAAAACATACATCTGGAGTGTTTCTCCCCAGGCCTCCACTGAAAAATGGCTCATTCCAAGTTGGACTTTCCCGGTTAAGAAATGTAAAATAAAATAAATAAATAAATAAAAACATTGGTTAAACACGAAATATAAAAGGTTGCACGATTATGAATTTTTTTAAATACCAAAAAAACTTCCACAAGATTACAGTAATACATTGTATTCTTAGCTTAATACAAAGATAAGACAGTTTATACAGGGGTTTAGCAGCAGAAACTGCACCAAAAACTTTTGACAGGTAAGGAATAAGGAAGAAACAAGCCTGCCTGGGTTCCTATATGTGTTTAGGTTATCAGTTATAGGTTGCAGTAGTTGTACAGTATGTTGGGTGGGAGCCATGCTGAGTGGATGTTGAGCCATGTTTGTAGAAGATAGTGGAGGAGTTAACAAAGTTATAGAGGAAGTATAGTTCTTTAAACCAAGAGGTTTCCTGGAAAAGGCTACATTTACATTGCTGGCTGAATGTATGGGCAGAAAAAAGTATAACCAAAACTATGTCACAGACATAAGTAGACTATATAAGGAAATCAGCAGCCTCAAGAATAAATGTCTATTGTAATTCATATTTCTTCATTGTATTTTTGGATTTCATTCTTAATTGGCCCAATTAAGTTGATTAATTACTCCAAGTTGCTCACATTGATCAAAATAAACCCCAGTATTTCAGTGTTCAATGCTCCATATCGTTGTAACAAACTTAGAGTAAATATTTTTGGCTTTTCAAGAATTTGCAGCTATTACAATCAGATATGTATACTTTCTCTTGTACCAATGTTTTGCCAATCTTTTGACTATAACTAAATTGTCTGTTTTTCTTACATGCACAAGTTACATAATGAAGTTCTTTAAGGGGATAGATAAACTAAATTAAAATTATTCTAAATTCTTAAGGAATGTGAAACTTACAAAACCCCCAGAGTTACTGCCAGTACCTATTTATAACTTTTAAACATTAATATCAAATCCTCTTTTAACAACCTATAACCAGATTGAAAAAATATAATAATCTTATTCTATCACTACATATAAGTATGTCATACCAAATATCTGACTTGTAAAACTTTCTGAACCTTGTCCTGTTTTTTTATTTATGTCTATCTGTCTATCTATGTGCACAATACTCATTAGTCTTACAGTTGACTTTTTAAACTGGAATCAGGACAGCAGTATCCTAATATGTTCTTTATCACCCAGTGTAGCTTTCTTTAGCACTTCTGAATTGGATTTCAAAACTTAAATTATCATCAACCAAGATTCTCAGTCCCTGTCAGAATAATCTGATATTAGTATATAATCATCATTATGGGTATTTCTTATATTTTCCTCCAAGAGCTCTTGGATCATGTGACCCAGGCAGGTATGACCCTAGCCCTGAGTAGTATCCTGCCTTCACCCAGAATGATATCACAGTATAAGGACAAAATGATTGACTTCAACAATTGGCTAAGCTTCTGGTGTCATTCAGAGGGGATCCAGTATTTGTCTGCCTGGGAAGACATGATTGACAAACCACGATGCTTTGCCAGAGATGGTCTGCACCTGTCACCCCTGGGATTCAGGTTACTGGCTAAAGCTCTTGCCACCCCTATAGTGCCTTTTTAGGCAAGGTTCAAAGGATAAAACCACCACCATAACAGATACAAGCATGCAAAATCTGAAGATAATGCTACTCAATTCTAGAAGTCTAAACCTCAAAATGCACTCTCTTGAGGCACTCCTAAAAATGGAGAACATCGATATCTGTGCAGTCACTGAGACCTGGTTCAAGGCTCCAGAGAGCACCACTGCATTACCAGGCTACAATTCTTACCACACTTTTCGGCCACAAAACCAGGACCGAAACACTAAAGGTGGAGGAGTGCCCATATTCACCAAGGATATTCATACCTCCAGGCTAGTTGCCCAACACAATGCATCTGAAATTCTCCAGGTGCAACTAACACTAGGTAAGACTGCAATCCAAATTGTAGCTTGCTACAGATCTCCCACCATGCCCCAAGATTCTCACTACAACTTTCTAAACATACTGGAAAATATTAAGATACAAACAAACACCCTAATACTGGGTGATTTCAATTACCCTGCCATTAACTGGGAAATCTATTTGGATACCAACTCTTTTTCCCATCGGTTCTTGGAATTCATAAATTCCAGTGCCCTGAATCAACTAATCCATTGTCCCACCAGGGGCTCCAATATCCTAGACCTGGTCATTACCAACATGGGAGATAGATGCTCCACACCAGTAGTCACCCCCTCATTGGTCAGGTCTGACCATAAGCAAATCACCCTTGACATCCACATCCCACCCCCACCCCCCAGTAAGGAAACCTCCTTAAAAAACTTCTCCAAAGCCACCTTCATGCTACTGAAGTCAGAAGTGACAAACTTCATGACACCCAAGCAGATGGGATCTGGAAGTTAGATTGTAGAATCCTACACTAAGGCACTGTACGAGCACATCCACTCGTGTATGAATCGTGCCATCCCAAATAGAACCAAGGTGCTCTTCTGCAAAAAAGGAAGCCAATCTGGTGGTCCCCTGCTATAAACAAACTATACAACAGAAGGAAGAAACTGTTGCAGAAAAGAGGAACATCCCAGGATGCAAAAAACTCCCTCACCAGCCTCAGTAAGAAGCTGAGATCCCTCATAAAATCCACAAAAGCTAGTTATGAAAATAAAATTGCCAAAGATGCCAAAGACAACCACAAAGCATTCTATAGTTATGTCAAGAATCTATATGGCAGTGCTCAGATCTGCTCTGAGCTACAACAGAATGGCATTAAATATACTGATCCCAAGGATATTTCCAATATCCTGGCAGATTGATTTAGTGCCAACTTCACCCCCCTCTCACCTCCTAAAGGCCCCATCTCAATACCAAAAGATTGCCAAATTCTGGTAATCACGGCCACACAGGTAGAAACCGCACTCTCCAAAGCTAAGAATACAGCATCCATGGGACCAGATGACATCCCAGGCTGTGTACTACATGAACTACAAAATGAACTGGCACCTAACCTAAGTGTCATGTTTAATCATAGCCTTGCCTCAGGCTTCGTGCCCACTGAGTGGCTCACAGCTACAGTTATCCTGCTCCACAAGGGAGAATCCGCCTTGTATCCTGGGAACTACTGTCCCATCAGTCTGACAAGCCTGAACTGCAAGGGCATGGAATGCATTATCATGGAACTTATAAACAAAGACATTGGCAACCTTCAAACACTGGACCCCACCCAGTTGGGTTTGTGAAGGGCCGATCTTGTCTCCTGAATCTGATTGACTTCTTTGAATCAGTCTCCAGAGCTGTGGATGAGGGTAAGGCGGTCCACACAGCCTATCTGGACCTTGCCAAGGCCTTCGACACCATCCACCAACACAAGGAGGATGAGCTGATAAAAAACAAATAAAACCAAGAGCCAGCTCCAGGGAAAAGGCCAATAAATATCCGATCAGTACCAAGTGGTGATAGTACAAAGCACGCCTTCGACACCATCCCCCACTCTGGAATCATAGATAAACTTACTAAGCTGGGCATAAATCCCTACCTCACTCGATGGGTGGCCAACTGGCTTACTGACAGAACCCAGACTATAAAAGTAGCCGACTCCAAATCCAGCTCCAGACAAGTGACAAGTGGAGTACCTCAGGGTTCAGTCCTGGGACTACTCTTGTTTGTTATCTACTTCTCTGAAGTACAGGCCAACACTAAGGGACTCTGGCTAACAAAGTTCGCAGATGACTGCAAACTGGGAGCCATTACTGAATCCCCAAATTATGTGGATATTCTACAGAAGGGCCTTACAGAAACAGATGCCTGGTGCCAGAGCCATGGGCTCAAGCTTAATGCCAATAAATGTATAGTTATCCCCTTTGGAAAAAAACATGTACCCATGAATTACCACATAGGTGGCAGGACACTAAACATCAAAAGTGTGATGAGAGACTTAGGGACACAGGTGGACAGTGGTCTCACTTTCGATAACCACATCACCACAGCAGTCAGGAAATCCTTCTATGTGGCACACCTCATCACTAAGGGCTTTTCATCTAGAAGAAAGGAGGTCATTGTCCCACTGTATTCATCCCTCATTAGACCCATTATAGAGTATAATGACCCATTTGGTATGTACCTCACAAGATATCTGCAACAGCTAGAAAGGCCCAGAAATACCTCACTAAAAGAATCACAGGCCTAAAGCAGATGCCATATGCTGACCATCTAAAAAAACTCCAGCTATATTCTGTGGCATATCGTCTACTCAGAGGCGATCTCTGCTTAATATATAAGGCCATGTCAAACCCTGAGCTGCTGGACATGCTCCACTTAAAGAAATCCCAATCCCTCAGAGCCAAACGCTCCAAGGATCTAAACCTTGTCATCACAATGATCACAACATGCTGGAGGGATAGGATCCTGACACAGAGACTCCCCATACTCTGGAATAGACTGACCATACATGTCAAGCAGAGCGCCTCATTGGCCCTTTTCAAAAGGAACCTTGATGATTGGATGGGAGACAGGAAATTCACCCCGGGGATCATGTCAGTCGCCCTGTTCGACAGGGGTCCAGAGAAGTAAATATTGTGGGAAAAATTATCCAGGGAATTGTTATGGCTAGGCTTGCATAGGCCTTAGGGCCAATAGCTTAGTACCAACCTATGAACATCTTCTTGCATTGAAGTTCATACCATTTAAAGAAGTTCAAACGATTTGATTGAGTCCACACATGCAGTTTGTCCAGGTATTCCTGTACCATACCCCAGTCTTTAATATTAGTGATAATTGCACTAATCTTTCTGTCATTAATACATTTACTGACTAAATAAAGATAGGAATATTAAGATAAATATCCCAAACAATAGTGTGTCTAATACTGAATCCTGAGGTGTCCCAGGTTTAATTTCCACTTCATCCAAGAGTTTATATCTAAGAACTGCAGTGTTATTACAATTTCAGTAAATGGCACCATGTCACATGCCTTAACACAAATCTAAGTTAAAGGCTGGTAATCCCATGTTTAATGCATCTACAGTATTTGAGTAGAAACTAACCATGTTGTTTATGAGCACCCTGCAGTAAAACTGCATTGAAAAATATCTAACTTAGTACTAGCATAAACTGATAAAATTTGAAAGATAAGTTTTTCAAAACACTTTCCAGGCATATAAGTTAAACTAATCAGTCGGCAATTATCTACCAGTACAGTAAGTGCACTTCATTACTGGTATCACTGTAGCCTTTTTCCATTTTTAGGCACACACACACTAACTTGAAGGTGTTTTGAAATAAATATGTTAAACAGGAAACTAATATATCTGAAATATTACTTAAAGCTGCTAAATTAAACGTAATATTATTAACACCATCCTCTGAGATTACTGAACAGTCATCATTTTTAATATTATTATTATCATTATTATTCTTTATTATTAACACTAAAACTATCTGTCAAAATACTAATTGCAGAAATATTAACAAAAAATAAAATAAAACAAAATAACAGTAACAAATAGATTTGCTACTTTCCCACTAGTGACAGTCTTCATTTTATTTTATTTTTTATTTTATTTTACATTTGTTGACTGGGTTAGTCCGACTGGATATATGTCAATTTTCAGCAGAGGCCCGGGGAGAAAAGCTCCAAGCAATAAAAAATCTAATTACGTGTCACATGTTACAAATTGCAAATAGAATAATGTTTGATGTCTCATCTTTGCCATACTGCCTGAAATGTTTGAACACTGCTTTGCAGTTATTACTAGTATGTTCAGCAAATTTAACTTTATAACCTCTTTTAGACCAACAAACTTCCCCATAAATTGATTTGTATCCCTTGATATAGTCTCTTTTTAATGTCAGTGGATAAAGTTTTTATTTCCATAAAAACTTATTCTATTATTTAACCTATTGAACTTTCCTGCCCACCACAGAGGGTATTTGTTTCCATGGTTACTGCTCCTACCCACTGGCACATGTCTGTCAATAATGGTTTCTCCTTTTGATAAAAAAAAAAAAAATCCCCCAAACTCATCTTCTATACCCTCCATTTCAATCTACCATTTTAATGCTGATAGTTTAAAGTTAATTGCTCTAAAATCTGATTTGTAATTTGTCCTATGGAAAATAAACACTGAATGATAGTTATCTAATATAAATTTGGCTTCCTGTACAATACACGAGTGATCTTCTATCCTGTACATTAAAATTAGTTACCATATCTTCATGGATAAGGACCAAAGGATGATTCTGAAACAACTGAAAAAATTCTACTTTTAACTGCATGTTAAAACTTGAAAAGAGACCACAGCTCTGTCTGTTGTGAGTCAGACAGAATTTTTTCCCACCCAGTTACTGTTGTGTTCTTAAACACCACTGTCTTTCTAGTTGCCTGACTCTTATGTTAATTTGACCATATATTCATTTTCTCTCTGCTTTTACTGGCTGGTGTGAGTAAGCACAAAATTATCATTTTGTGAAATCACTCACCTTCGACTATTTAAATGAATTTGCCATCCCACTGTATTCCATACTACCAGAATACAAAAGTGTCCACCCCTTTTCAATCTATCTTGCTGTTTTAAAAATAGAGACTCTCCACTAAAACTTAACTTTTTAAACAGGTAAAACTTAAGTTACTTACTTTCACATCTAACTCCTCTAGTGCACACTGCAGTGTTCAGGATAAACCATTGTTTCATCTTACAGTTTAAGCATCTATTGCAAGACCACCAGTTATTAGAGAGCCAACATTCTGCATCTCAGTAGTCATTTTGGGATTAGTGCTTCTGTTTTCTCCTGGTGAGAGAAGGAGTGCAGTTACATTATTTCCTGGAGACTGCTGATCACTAGAAAAATTAATAACTGCTTTATAGGTGACAGCTTGGAATCTGTGCTTATATTCTGATCCTGGTGAGAGTAGGAGCAGAGTGCATTGATTCTAGACTCTTTCTGGTTGCACAGTGAGTGTCTGTGCTTAACGTACCTGATTGGTCTGGTTGCTATTCAAGGCATCTACTAGAAAAAGTCTACAAGCCTGCAGACATCATCTAGGACAAGACTGTGGATCACCAAACAGGCCGTGGTCTGCTTCTCTTCTTGGGATTGGTGCTAACATTTTGCTTCTGGTGAGAGAAGAAGCAAAGGAGTATTGTCTCTCAACAGAGTAAGGCTGTGCTGAGACCAGCATTAGTAGTAGCCAGGCAGTAGCCATTCATGCGACTCCCCTCTTTTCATCATTCTTGAGAAGCTAGTTCTTTATTTTTAACCTTCCACTACCTGTCACTTGTCACTTTTATTTTATTTTTATGTTTGTGTTTTGTGTATTGTGACACACACAGACGACACACCAGGTTTTCCCCTCGCTTTTCAGACACTACCCCTAACATCTCCTGTTTCTGCCCATACTGTCTGTAATTTTTTTTCCTGGCCTGTTGCACTCTCTTTTCCCTCTTATTCCTCCTATCCATCAATCAATTATATATATCTTGAACATCTCTACTTGTATACTTGCTATTACCCCTATCACTGTCCCTCTGCTGACTTTTGAAACAGTAGTGTTTCAGATACTCTGCTGAGCTGATAGACTTCTCCTCCTCTCTGGCTGTTTCTGCCCGGCGGCTCCCTCCCTACCCCTTATCCCGCTCCTACTCACCAGCCCCGCCTCCTGTCAAACCCTCTATTACCTCCCTCCCTCCCCTCCCCTCCCTCCCAATAACTACTCACTTACCTTGATATCCACCTGGTTTCATTTACTCTCTCTATACTCTTAGCCTATATCCAGTTGAACTACCTGAAAAAACATAACACTTCCACCTATTATTTTGAACTACCACTTTATCTACTTCACCCAAACATACAGCCACTGATCTCATAAGCCTAAATAGCTACCTCCTTGCCAGATATATCACAGACTGACTGTCCCAATTAAAAATCTCTAAATTTAAGAAAAAACCAAAATTGTAATTCCCTCCCTATCAAGGCTTACCTGAACATAGCCACTCTACCTTGGTTGGGGTCCACCCATCCTCCACACCCACACTCCCCATCTCCACTGCAAAAATACAAACACAATCCAAAAATTTAACCCTGCACCTCGCTGAAACTCTCCTCCCATCTGAATTCCTTCAAAGCTTCGAAACTGCCTTTCCTATCCCTATTCTCATTAACAGAACCATAAATGAAGAAACCATACCTACCTTTTTGGAAAATCTCACATCTCACCCATTGCACAAAGGAGGTAACTCCTATGAACTCTCTTAATCTAAGGGCCCATAGCTCTCTCTCTTTCCAATTAGCAAAAATCATGGAAAAAAATATGTTCATCATCGTTAATGGACCACTTAATAAAGTACAACATTCTCACTAACTGTCAACCTCCTCACTTTTACAGATCATATTAATAAGAATAAACATAACTCTGTCTTCAGCTCTTTATTGACCTTGGTTCAAGGCCTTTGATATGGTTAACCACCTTATTCTCCTGAAAATTCTTGAATCTCTCTCTCTCCTTAGAATCTATCCACTGGTTTAATTCCTATCTACAAAACAGGAACAAGCCGTTCTTTTGGGATAACAAACTCTCATCCTTCTCCCTATCTCACTTGGGGTCCCCAAGGATTTTGTTTTTACCTCACAACACACCTACCTCCTCCAACCTCTGCATCCCCTCTCTAATCTAAACTCCCTAAGCCATCTAGCAAACTGCTAGTAACCTTTACAAAACCTAAAACCTAAAAGGGTGATTCTTTTTCTATTTTTTCAAAAAAAATCTGGAAACTCTGAACTGAACTTACTTCCTTCCCTACTTGCTTTGTTTAAACAAAAACAAGAAAAAACCTTTAAAGCCAAACTGGATGTATCCCTGCTCTAATCCCCTACTGACTAAAATAATTTCTATTATTTATATTCTCTTCTTTCCTCCTGCTCTTCCTCTTTCTGCTCTCTCCTTTTCTCTTTTTACCATTACAGACTGCTCCTTGTCTTGCCATCTTTATATGGCCCTTAATCTCTCTAACTACCTTTATGTCTATTTATATCTTCTTATACTTCTCCTTGGTATTAAACATGTTTAGAATGTTCATCATTGTGTTACTCAGCCTGTTTTTTATAGGTAACAATGTGTATTTATGTCATTTGCCCTCATGATGTATCTCCTTCTGTCTATATGTCGAGCTTTTCTCCAAGTAGTACTACTTGATTTCTTTCTAATTTAAGAATATCTGCCTAAATACTTCATCCTTAAATTTTCAGGGTATACGTACTAGTTTCTCCTCAAGTGTTTGCCAGTGCTCTATACAGACTCAGATACGTTGAGTGACATTTTTCCTGTAAAAGGAATATATAAGGAAACAGCTCTAGTGCTTAGTAATAATGACCATCCCTCCTGGCATGTCTAAAGGTCAGTTCCATGTGCTTTCTCCTATTAACCTGGTGAACTTGGGCATTCTGAGACAGTGTAGTAACTGCCATATGTACATAGACAACCCTCTCCTCTTACCTCCCAACACTCAGACTTGTGAGAGGTGCACTTATATATCCGAATTAGAAGCCATGCACACTCAAGCCAAGACCAGAATAGCTGGTCAAGAGGAGAAGGTCAACACGTGTACCACACCACATGCAACATATAGCCCTCCAGAACACCCACCATCACAGCTCTCACATAAAAACACAAACCACACACCCACCTTCGCAAAGGCTCTCAATAGAAATCTACCCAAATAGCAGAGACCTCCACAGCAGAAATACACTCGACCACCACAACACAGCACAAACCACAAGACACACAGCTCACCTACACATTGTACCCCTCAACCTAAGCCCCTAAGGCAAAACAGCTTTCCCAATACACTAATCATAGGTGACTCGATAGGGAGGCACACTGATGTCTCACTTACTAGGTTGAATAAGGAGAAGGTAACAGTCCACTGTCTATCAGGTGCCAGAATCTGACACATAACACATGCATGCAGGTCACTCCACAACAAGTACAAGTATGACTCTGTCACTGTCCATGTGGGTGTGAATGACCTGAGATGCACCTCCCTGGACTACATGAAAAGAGACATGGAGGAGCTCTCAGAATATGTTGCCCAGGCAGATATGACCCTAGCCCTGAGCAGCATCATACCGTTGCCCAGAATGATACTGCAGTGCAAGCAGAAAATGATTGACTTCAACAATTGGCTAAATTTCTGGTGTCATTCTAAGAGGATCCAGTATCTGTCTGCTTGGGATGACATGATTGACATACCTCAATGCTTTGCTAGAGATGGCCTGCATCTGTCACCCCTGGATTTCCAGATACTGGCTAAGTCTCTTGCCACCCCAATACTGCCTTTTTAGGCGATGTTCCAAAGACCAAATTACCACCGTAACAACTATAAATAAATGCAATCTGAGGGTTGTGCTGCTCAGTGATAGAAGTCTAAATCTCAAGATGCACTTGCTCGAAGCACTCCTCAAAATGGAGAACATTGACATTTGTGCTGTAATGGAGACCTGGTTTAAAGCAGAAGAAAGCACCCCTGCATTACCAGGCTATAACTCATTCCACACCTTTTGGCCCCAGAACATGGACCAAAGCTCCAAAGGTGGTGGTGTCTCCATTTTCATAAAGGATATGCACACCTCCAGACTAGGAGCCCAGCATAACTCATCTGAGATACTTTATGTGCAACTAACATTGAGTAAGACGGTGATTCAGGTCGTAGCTTGCTACAGGTCCCCAGCCATGTCCCAGGACTCTCACGCCACATTCCTAAGCACCCTGGAATCTATTAGGGTCCAACCCAACACTGTCATACTAGGTGACTTCAACTACCCCTCCATCAACTGGAAAAACTACTCATGCACCAATACACTGGCTCAATGATTCCTGGAATTCATCAGTTCCAGTTCCCTGTACTAGCTAATTTTTACCCCCACTAGAAGAAACAACATCCTTGACCTGGTTATTACTAACATGGGCAACCGTTGCTCTACACCAATAGTCAGTTCCTCCCTGGTTAGACCTGACCACAAACTAATCACCATAGAAATCCAAATCTCACCCCCCCCCCCCCGCAAAGGTAACCCCCATGAAAAACTTTTCCAAAGCTAACTTTGGGCTCCTAAAAACAGAGGTGGCTAACTTCATGGCACCCATGTCAATGGAAAATAGATGCACAACTGCCGAATCATACACCAATGCACTGTACGAACACGTACATAAATGCATGGAACTAGCCATACCCAACAGAACCAAGCTGCTCTCCTCCAAAAAAAGGAAGCCAATCTGGTGGTCCCCTGCCATTAATAAACTCTACAACAGAAGGAAGAAACTGTTGCAGAAAAAGGTGAAGTCCCAAGACTGGAAAAACTCCCTTATTAGCCTCAACAAAATGCTGAGATCCCTCATCAAAACCTCTAAAGCCAGCTATGAAGGCAGAATTGCGGCAGACATTAAAAACAACCACAAAGCCTTCTACAGTTATATTAAAAATCTCCACAACAATACCAAAGTTTGCTCTGAGTTACTGCACAATAGTACCTCCTATACTGAGCCAACAGATACTGCCAACATACTGGCTGACAGATTCAGTGCTAACTTTATCTCTCTCTCCCCCCATAAAGGACCAGTCACAATACAGGAGGATTGCCAGGTACCCAGTATTACTGCAGCACAGGTTAAAGCTGCATTGTCCAAGGCCAAGAATACAGCTTCCATGGGACCCAGCAATATCCCTGGATGTGTTCTACAAGAACTACAAAGTGAACTGGCACCACATCTGTGTGCACTGTTCAATCAAAGCCTCACCTCAGGCTTTGTCCCTACCAAATGGTGCACTGCTACAGTCATCCCTCTCCATAAAGGGGGAGCGACTACAGACCCTGAGATTATTGCCCCATTAGCCTGATGAGTCTGATATGTAAGGCTATAGAGCGCATCATCATGGACCTAATTAACAGGGATATAGGGAATCTACAAACTCTAGATCACATGCAGTTTGGTTTTGTGAAAGGTAGATCATGCCTGCTCAACTGGTTGACTTCTTTGAGTCAGTCACCAGAGCTGTGGATGAGGGCAAGGCAATTCATACAGTCTACCTCGATCTGGCCAAGGCCTTTGATACCATTCCCCACTCAGGAATTATTGATAAACTCACCAAACTAGGCATCAACCTCTATATCACTAGGTGGATTGCAAACTGACTCACATACAGAACTCACAGTGTGAAAGTACCGGACAGACTCCAAGTCAGACTGCCGACTAGTCATGAGTGGAGTCCCACAGGGATCGGTCCTGGGTCATCTCCTGTTTGCCATCTAGTTCTCAGAAGTCCAGGCCAACACGGAGGGACTCTGGCTGATCAAGTTCACAGGCGACTGCAATCTGGGAGCCATTATTAACTCCGCAAGTGATGTAGACATCCTACAGAAAGGCCTCACTGAAACCAATGACTGGTGTCAAAACTATGGCCTTAAGCTTAATGCCAAAAATGTGTCATAATCCCCTTTGGGAAAAACTCAGTTCCCACTAATTACCACATTAATGGGAGTCCACTGAAGGAGTTATAAGAGATCTGGGGACACAGGCTGACAGCAACCTCTCCTTCGACCAGCACATTGCCACTGTGGTCAGAAAGTCCTTCTATGTGGCACATCTCATTACCAAGGGTTTTGCATCCAGGAAGAAAGAGGTCATCATCTCTCTTTACTCTTCCCTCATTAGGCCAATCATCGAGTTTTAATGCCCCATTTGGCATGTACCTCACTAGACACATGCAACAGCTGGAAAGGCCACAGAAGTACCTCATGAAGAGGATCCTAGGCCTTAAACACATGTCATACATGGACAGACTCAAAAAACTCCAGCTATTCTCTGTCTCATATCGTCTACTAAGAGGTGATCTCTGCTTGACTTGCAAAGCCATGTCTGACCCAGCTCTTTTAGAAATGCTACATCTAAAGAAATCCCAATCCCTCCGCACCACACGCTCCAGATACCTCAACCTCATTACCACAATCAACAGAACATGCTGAAGGGACAGGTTCGTAACCCAACAACTGCCCATACTTTGGAATAGACTTTCCATACGTGTCAAGCAGAGCATCTCACTGGCCCTCTTCAAGAGAAATCTTGATGAGTGGATGGGAAATAGAAAGTTCATCCCAGGGATCACTTCAGTGGCTCTACTTGATAGAGGTACTGGGAACTAACAACGGGCAGCACGATCCCAGGGCACTTCTATGGCCTAGGCTTGTAAAGGCTCCAGGACCATTAGCTTAGTACATACCTATGAACCTATGAACAAAGTGATGACCTGTTTTATGGCATTGATGATGTTTCTGTTAGGGTTAAAAGATCTATATCAGAACAAACTGCTGATACGGTTGTTACACCTGTTATAAAGCATGAATATGAGCTATTTGATACTAATTTTAAAGCTACTGATTTTAGTAGTAGTTTAAGAAGGCACATGTGGATTAGAACCTGGCTCTTTCATGATAATAAGGATTAGCTTGTATATGTTCCACCAGATCATAATCATATCACAACAAAAAGCATAACTGCTAAATCAGGAGAACAAGACCATAGAGAGTATTATATAAGTATTTCATTCACTTGTTCCAAAATATCCAAAAACATTATTAAGAAGAAATATATGCCTTTATGTTGTAAACACACTAGGCAGCAGTACAGGTGAAAAGGCAGTATCAAATGAAATAGCTGTTCTTAATGCCCAAATGTTTGCAGCAATAGCAACAACAAGGACAATTCCTAAAAGACAGACCAGTCAACCGCAACCTCTGTCAGTCTTCCTCGACATGTCATTCACTTTATCGTCCCACTCCATCCGCTTGAAGGAAGACTTACACCTTTCTAAAGAGTTACACTGTTTTCAACTTGGTGATTTTAGAAAACATCATGCGAATGAAGCAAAAGTCATATCAACATATGCACAGTTTTTGGCTTTATGTCTGTCTGAGAGGATAATTAACGTATAGTCATTGGCTTTTGCAGGGTTAGGTGATTTTATTCCATATTGTTCTTAGTGCCAAAGAAGGGAGGTCAAGTGGAGGCCTGTTTTATATCTTAAAGACTTGAAGATGTTTACTAAGATAAAAAGCAGAAGATGTTGACACTGCAGACACTACATCTTTTGATGTACAAAGTTCACACGAAAGTGATTACATTTTATTCCATTATCACTTTGTCTCTTTATTATTTTGCCTTTTTACTGTGCCTGCATTTTTCTGTGAACACCTTTTTTCAGTACTTGCTTACTGCAGACTTACAGAACTTCATATTGATCCTTTTTTGGATTAGCCCATTTGCAGACTTTGAAATTTTTCCAGATTCAGGGTATTTCTTTCATAGGATCATAGGAGTTTACTAGGCTATCGACCCGGAGGTCATGTCAAGCCTAGTTGTTTCATCCCAATGTAATACCATAGAATGGCTAGTCAATATGCAGGATTGCATTTAATAATGACTGCCCATTTCCAGGAGGGGTTTGGGCATTATTCCCTGTAAGAATTTACAATGCCCCATTCACTCATCCACGTTCCTTTTGAACAGTGTCATAGAGGTGGTATGTTTCACATGAATTGGTAGCCTGCTACAAAGACGCAGCAGTTGCCGGGAGTGAAATCTGTCCCTCCAGCATGTCCTATTTAAGCTGCACCCTGTATTTAGGTCCCTGGAATGGGTAGCTCTAGTTCCATTTGATTTACAGATATGCAGCAAGATAATTAGGTTTGGGTCTGAGATTGATCTGTAAGGCAGACATAAGTCTACCCTAAGAAGTCTATACAATACGGGGTATAGTGACAGAGACTTTAGTCAGTCTGTGTAAGGCACTTGCTGGAGTCCCTTTATCTTCTTTGTTATAAAACTCTGAGGTCTCTCTAATTGCTCCAGGTGCTCTGTACAGTACATGTCGAAAACAGCATTATAGTCAGTTATGGGCCTGATTAGTGCCAAGTACCGAGTGGTTATAATCTCTTTTGTTGTTGAAGCAATGCCTTACTAGTCAAGTGTGCTCCATAGAAACCCTTCCTTACTACAGTACACACATGGTGGTCAAAGTTAAGGTCGCAGTCAACTTGTAATCTCAGATCTCTTACCACTTCATAGGTACACATGGCATTGTTGTTGATTTGATAGTGCGAAGGGATTGTTTTTGCCAAAGGGAATGATGATGTATTTCTTTGCATTCAGTTTGAGACCATGAGTAAGACACCAGTCATTGGCCTGTGTAAGACCCTCCTGGAGTATGCTGACATCATTTGGGTATTCAGTAATTGCACCTAGTTTGCAGGCGTCTGCTAACTTGGTCAGCCACAATCTCTAAGTTCTGGCCTGAACATCTGAGAAGTATATACCAAGCAGTAAGAGGCCCAGCACTGACCCTTGTGGCACTTCGCTGGTGACAGGTCTGCTGGTTGATGTGGATTCACCCACTTTGATAGTGTGTGTCTGGTTTCTGAGCCAGTTGGCAACCCATCTTACAACAAAGTGGTTTACATTCAGTTTGCTAAGTTTATTGGTAATGCCTGAGTGTGGGATTGTCTCAAAAGCTTTTGCCAAGTTGTGGTATGCTGTGTGCACAGATTTGCCCTCGTCAGTGGCCCTGGTCACATTTTCAAAGAAATCCACCAGATTTAACAGGCAGGATCTGCCCTTGACTAAGCTGAATTGGATTGGATCCAGGGTTTGGAGGTTGCCTATGTCTTTATTAATGAGGTCCATAATGATATGGCGTTACAGATGAGGCTGGTCAGGCTTATTGGTCTATAATTCCCTGATCTGTTGCTAAACCACCTCTGTGGAGGGGAATAACTGTTGCTGATCTCCATTCAACAGGAACAAATCCTGTGGTTAGGCTGTGATTGTACTTAATGGTGATGCTAATTCATGTTTTAGCTTGTTTAGAAGAAAGTCTGGGATGCCATCTGGTCCCACAGAGGCTATATTTTTGCCTTGAACAAGGCTTTAATGACCTGCTCTTCAGATATGTAGGGTGAGGTGGGAAGTTTGGGGCAGGGTTTGTGATAAGTTAGGAGGGAATAAGGGAGTGAAATTTTCACCAAACCTACCTACTAACAGGTTTGCTATCTCTGAGGGATCAGTCTGTGTGATACTGTTAGCCACTAGTTCTGCACATGCTTGGGTCCTACCCTTTAGGCTAAATACATAGCTGTAATAGGCCTTATAGTTATCCTTGGCTGTGACTGCTAAATTTGTCTCAAAGTTACCCTTAGAAGATTTGGCATGTTGTCTTACTTGCGTGTTGAGGATGAGGAGGGTTCTATTCCATTGTAGGGGCCTTGCCTTTGTTTTCTTGGACAGCAACATTTTGCATTTGTTGTAAGGTTTGTTGATGCTAGGTGACCACCATGGTGGCTTATTTTTACTTGGAGGCTGTGGCTGTGGTTTTTTCTGGTACAGCTGAATCGATACACTTATGTGAGTGATTGTACAGGGCTTTAGTGTAAGCCTTGGTGTAGTTACCACTTCCAGCAGGGGGTGGGGCTTGGAACGCATTTATACCTTCCTCTAGGATGGTATAGTTTGCCTTGGTGAAATTGTTTAGTCTGACTTCACCTTTTGAGAGTTCTGGTGTTAGTGCCATCTTAAAGGTGACTAATTTGTGGTCAGATTTACTAATGAGAGTCCAACAGTTGTGGCAGTGCATCTGTTTGTCATGTTAGTGCGGACCAGATCTAGTATGTTTGTTCCTCTTGTCAGGGTATGAACAATTTGGTCCAGGGCATTTGAGTTACCAAAGTTAAGAAACTTTTGCACTAGTCAGTTAGGGCTAGAGCAGAGTCATTCTCTAAAAGGAAGAACAAATCTGTTCTTCTTTAAGTTCAAGAGAGTTCCAAGGGATTTCAAGAATACAATATATTCCATGAAAACCTTTACTCATGGAAGGGTCTATTTGATGGTGGATTTTTCCTGCTTATTTTAATACACAATGCTCTGAGTGCATTTCATGAAGGTCTGGGCTACTTTCTCTTCATGGTTCTCAAACACCAGATTACACATGGGAAGGTTAGAGTGATATCTCCAAAATCTTTGCAGTTGGAGTTCAGAGACCCTGGAGCATGCCTTTCCTTTAGTAACAACCCTTGAGATGGAATTTTGGAGGTGACACAGCCAGATTCCCACAAACCAAGGACTTCTCTCTGTTTCATTAGTGTCAGACTAGATGTTTAATTGTTTGTGACAGACTTCACAGATTATGCTTTTGAAGTCCATCTCCAAGACCTCCAAATGTGCAGTGACTGTGGTTTTGATCTCAGAGAGAACTCCATTATCGGCCTCAGAAAGGTGTTATCTATCCAAATATCCATGGCAAATTCCATGTCAGATCTGAATCCAGGAGTTCTGTAGACTGATACAGACAACACAATATTAATAATGGTTTACCAGCAAAAGGTATCCATTTCTGTCTCTTTGAACGACTAGCCATGACAATAGGAGAGTAGACATTTGAGGAAAGCTTACAAATTCATACCATTTACATTCCAAGTCAGAAAATTCTTTGGCAGACTCTCTAATAAGAGAAATTTCAATCTCTCATGAATGAGAAATAGACAAAAGGATATTTCACATGTGAACTGAAAAAGAGGTATTTATGAGTTAATCTTTGCCTCTTGTCATGAGCTTTCTTTGTGTTTCCTCATTCCTAGCCATAGTCAGTCATTGTTGAGCAATGCCTCTCTGTGAGTTTGGGACAGCTGCTACAGTATCAGTTTCCTCCAACCCGTATAATTGTAAAGCTTTTGGTCAATATAAGAAAGAAAAATCCTAACCTTGTATGTCAGTGCTGACCAACAAATCTGTGGTTAATCCATCTGACATGGTTACTGGTGCCTATATCTCATTACAGCAAGTTATTAACTCAAAAGAAAAAAAGAGTTCAGAGTCCTCAATTTTCTCATTGTAATATACTGGAAAATGGTAACAGAGATTGTAATCTATTTAAACATAGCTAAAAAAGACTACAGCTAGTGTGTTATTGGCTTTCTGAATGGAAAATACATTCCTACTGGACTGAAAATAAAGGAACACATCCAGCATATAATTTAGTCCACTAAACATTGCAGTTTTGTATAGAGGTGGCATGACTAATCTTACATTAAAGTGCATTTGTTTGCTGTATCTGCCTATATGCCTATATATTCTCTTGTACGTTCTTGGGTTGCTGTAAACAGTTATTGGATTGAATCCTTTATTTCAGGGCTCCAAAAATATATATTAATATATTTCCTAACAAAGTGGTAATTTCACAGTGAATGCACACACACACACACACACACACACACACACACACACACACACACACACACACACACACACACACACGCACAGACACACACACACACACACACACACACACACACACACACACACACACACACACACACACACACACACACACACACACACACACACACACACACACACGCACACACACACACACACACACACACACACACACACACATATACACACACACACACACACACACACACACACACACACACACACACACACACACAGACACACACACACACACACACAAAATATTATAGCTATCTCCGAGGTCATGGTAATCAGACAAGAAAACAAATACTTGTTTCCTCACAAAGTATTTGTCATTCTCCTTTTTCTGAATGGGAATCAGCATTATTTGAATTGCTATGCTTGAATTTCTGTTATGCATGCAGGTGTAGTTCTCATAACCCCAGTGTGACACTTGAACTTTTTAAGTGAGATACCAGGGCTTCCTCTTTTCATGCATGTTTGCTCAACAAAACAAAAGTATTTGTCTTGGAAAATGAATTTCTTATCAGCAGTCACCGCAGCCAGAAAGATTTTTAAACTGCAGACCATAATAAGCAAAGAACCAGTCAAAATGATTTCTGAACTGCAGGTCTTATGTATAAATAACCATTTATAGTTTTACATAAAGATAAGGTGTTTCAATCAGGCATTAACGGCTAATGTAGTATCTGAAAGTTCTATGAATCAAGCCGTCTGGTTATCTTTGTTTTTTCATTGTTTTATTTTAATGCAAATGCATGCATATCTTCTTAATTGTATTTCTTAATTGCAATATATAATGCAATATAGTTAGACTCCAATGAAGAAAATGTCCATAACCAAGAAAAAAATACAAAAATAAATAAACAAATGCATAAATAAAAAGGGAAAAGAAAAGGTAAAACATATAAGGCCTGGGATTCAGACCCAGAAGGACATAGGTTCATAGGACTGGGTAGGATAATAATAAGCACCTAAGTTAGACTCACCAACACCTGCTATAAGTATGCTGTCTGGATATAATTACTTACTTGAAGTTAATCTTCCTTCTTTCTGCTATAGGAGAATAAGGTGAGAGGATTTTGCATAATGTGGATGCTCATACAAAACTCAGATACTCCATTGAAATAACTCAGTCACTGAAACAGTCTGTATCACTTATGAAATGAAAATGGGGCAATCTGTTTACCAAACAAATTCTATCCAAGTGATTGTCTAACTGTACTATCTTTTATAAAAGTGTCACTGGGGAAGTTAAGGCCTACCCCACTCTGTCAGCAGGCTACCACTTCAGTCTGTTGTTAAAAATGTACCTGCCCAGGTTATCTGTGAGACACCTACTCGATCATCCTTTCACACATTCCCCATATACTGCACACTAGATTTCCAGTGCAGAGGTTGAGGATGGTTTGCATCAGCTACCCTGAAAAGTATGCTGTAGAGGCTCCCTACTGAAATGTCAGCAGTCGAAATGGCAAGTAATGACAAGCTGAAAAAAAAAGAATAAAAACACAGGAGATGAGTGAACCTCGACAATTGCTCTTTTCCTTAAAACTTCTTTTTGCAGGCCCCCAGTTTATCTCCGAATATATATATATATATATATATATATATATATATATATATATATATATATTTATATATGTATATACACACATACATATGTATATGTACGCTAACTCCAAGATCGCTATACCTCAGAGAAAAGGAAATATTCTAAGAAATGGAATCTTGGATTTAGTATATGTAGGTCTGATCTTTTGGCCATTCACTCTCTGTATTTTGGAACTTGCTCTAACAGGTTTCAACATTTCAAATGGCTACCTGCTGGGGCTTCCTACTGAAATGTCAGCACTCAAAATGGTGAGTGCCGACAAGCCGAAAAAAAGACCAAATGCATAGGAGAAAGGCGAATCTCAAAAAATCACTCCTCTCCCTAAAACTTATTTTTGCATGGGGTCAACCCCATGCAAACGCTGAACTTATATATACCAACCCTGAGATTGCCTTACCTTGGAGAAAAGGGAATATTCCCAGAAATGGCATCTTGGACTTAGTATATGTAAGTCCTATCTTTTGGCCATTCAGTCTCCATATTTTTATTTATTTATTTTACATTTGTTAACCAGGAAAGTCTGACTTGGAATGATCCAATTTTCAGCGGAGGCCTCTGGAGAAATGCTCCAGATGCATTTCTTTGTAACATGGGAGGAAACCCACACAAACGCAGGGAGGACATGCAGACTCCACACAGAAGGCACCCCAGCCAAGAACTGAACCAGCGAACGTCTTGCTGTGTGGCAACAACGCTACAGCTGCACCACTCCGCCATCCGGGACGCACTGTAGTGGTCCCTAACATTTCAAATGGTTACCTGCTGGGGACCATCCATCCTTACATTTTAGGGGTTAAAGGTATACTTCTTCTTAACCTACTGCCATATATTCATTTTTCACCTACCTACACTAGTGAGGGTCACTGTGCTAGCAAGGTCATTTGGCTAGACCAGACTATCCTATCACCAGCAAACAAACAGATATAATCTCTCAAATGTGTCCTATCCTGTCTTGGGAGCCTGTTCTCAGTGCCTGTGCATGATCCTATGGGACACAGTCAAGACCATTCTAACAAGGAGTACAAAATACTTCAACTGACTCCTTGTAACTTTGAATTGGGAGCCTGTTCTCAGTGCCTGTGCATGATCCTATGTGACACAGTCAGAGACCATTCTAACAAGGAGTACAAAATACTTCAACTGACTCCTTGTAACTTTGAATTGGGAGCCTGTTCTCAGTGCCTGTGCATGATCCTATGGGACACAGTCAGAGACCATTCTAACAAGGAGTACAACATACTTCAACTGGCTCCTTGTAGCTTTAAAGAGCAGCAGCACTTTGAGTTCTTTCTGGTTTGTTGAGCTCCTTACTCTGTCATAGAAAGTAGGTGCACTTGCCTTGTAAAGGAACCTTATTTTCTGCTGCTTATATCCATGATCTTATCCCTCAGGTCATTACCCATGGATGATGGTGAAGTAACAGGCTGACAGGTAGCCAAAAGGCTTCATCCTTTGACTCATTTCTGACTTCAGCACCAAAGTCTCAGTACAATGTCTTCAGTACTGCTAATACGGCACCCATGCACTGAATAGTCAATGGATTTTCCCCAACCTTCAGTCAAGAACAAGACCTCAAGAAACTTAAACTCCTCTAAATGAGGCAATTAACCCTCCCCACCAAACACAGAAAATGATAGTCACTTTTCTAGGACAGAACCATGACCTCTGATTTTGAGGTACTGATTTTCATCACAGATAATCACACTAATAAGTGAAATGTTCCTATGCATGTTGAAGATTGCAATCACGTGAAGCTAAGAGTGCAACATCATCTGCAAAAAAAAAAGAATATATAAGAAATAAGGCACTGGAGGGTTCACCAGATAGCAAAACCAACTTTAATGAGCACATGAACAAAAATAACACCTTAACTGAATCAACGCATTTTCACCAGTAACTTCATCAGATGAGCATGCAAACTTGAGACAATCCTTTATATACAGCCCTTAATAAATCAATTAATCAATTTATTAAGGGCTGTATATAAAGGATTGTCTCAAGTAAGGCGTTATTTTTGTTTGTGTGCTCATTAAAGTTGGTTTTGCTATCTGGAGCAACAAAAGGGAGAAACTGTTGCAGAAAAGAGGAAAATCCCAGGATGCAAAAAACTCCCTTACCAGCCTCAGTAAGAAGCTGAGATTCCTCATAAAATCCTCCAAAGCTAGTTGCAATACACGTTCCCAGCTCTCTACATAACATTGAAAATGAGTGTTAACCAGGACACTGCAACAATATCCAGTTCCTTCCCCAATTCCACGTAGATCTGATCCACTTCCATAGCCTTACTACAGTGGAAATGCTAACTCTCCTCAGTGACTTTAGCTACTGAAAAGGATCTGTTTCTTCTATCTACTTACAGCACTCCTTCTTCAGAGGGTGTATATAAAAGTATTTTCAGATCAGCTTTTAGACTTGTCCTGTGAACCTGTTTTTGTAATCTATGATTCCACAAGAACAATACTGCATCATGACTAACAGGTACATGACATGCTTACAAAATCCACTCATATTTGGTGTAAGACACAGGTGCAAAATGTTATTGTTATGTAAAGCTGTAATACAACTGTACTTCTTCCGTACCCTTGTAATCCAACTCTGCTACTCACCAGTAGCACAGTTTTGCAACCACAGCAATATATCATGGCCAACAGGTCCTACGCATTATTTATGCTATGGGCTTTCTATATGAGCGCTCTGCCAACTGCAATCTAATGAGGGGTATGCACCCCAGCAAATCTACTTAATTCTAATTCCAAGTTTACCAGTGGCTTGGGGCAGTAACAAGTCACTCTCATAATGATGTCCCTGTTGCTGCACTTTATATACTTTCACTGTGTACTGCAAAAGTACATAAATATGTAATGCTATTGCTTCAACAGTCATTCCTGCATACAGGGTGGTATGAAGAAATATAATTTGTAAACCTGTATTTTGTAAAAATAAGAAAAAAAACCTCCCTCCCAGTGGAGAGTATGACCACTAGATCCTGAAAAATGTTTTTTTCACCTCTCAACAATGTTTCCATTCAAGATCAGCATTTCTTCACCACTGCTGAGAGCACCTTGTACAATATCCCAAGATTCCCATTTGCTCTTCTTACTTGATGGATGGTTTGTCAGAATCTCTTTGAGGTTATTTAGAAGTCATTCTTCTCAATAGGGTACCATCTATGGATTCAGTAGCTTTATTACAGGACTTCATCACTCATCTAGGAAATGATGGAGATAACTGGCAAGGTGTGACTCAGAGAATTATCTTGCCTGATATGGATTCATGTGTTAGTCATGGTCCACGGATTGTTCATAGCAAACTCCAAGTCTGAACACAAGGATAATCATAAGCATACTTTGTACTTGATATCCTTTGAGCAAAGGCCAGCAGTTGTCTTTGCAGTTGTAGTATTAAACATGAGGCCATATGTTCTAGACACTTGGATCAAGAGAGGTGTTCCCTATCTAGAGAGTAGGAATGACAAGAATTTTGTCAGGTGTCCTATACTGAAAGACAGAAAAGATTCTATATTAAAGCAAAAGCCCACAGTGGAGACCAGATACTATAGCCTTGTCACATGTTATTAAAAGTGTCCTGGGAGATTGTCCATAGATCCACATTGACATTATTGCATTCTGAGCATGTGATGTGCAGAGACTGCATGTAGGACAAAAAAATCCAAATTTCATGGGGGAGATGGCTCTCTATATTTTTTCTTGTTTCACTGCCGGTATTAATATGTTAGCCATTGAGAATGAGTAAGCCAAGCCACTCAAGAGAACCTGAAAGGATCTTTTAGAACAAAAAAGGGGGTCTAATCAGTGACCTGATCAACATTTGGTTAAGAGTCATGTCAGATGGCCTTGGTTATGGCTAGACAGACCCAGAAAACTAAAATGTATACTTTGGATGTCATGTGGATGTCTAGATGACACTTCTATACAAGATAAGGTCAACTCCCTCCTCTAGAAGTACTTGTCCCAATTATGGGTTTGTGACTTTGGAGACTGTAGCCTTAATAGTCCATTTTTAAGATTTCGGTAGCTGAGGTTAAAGTAACAACCTTTGGTAAGAAGACGGTTATTGTTTGTCATGGTGGTAATCCTAAGATCTGCTGATGGACACTAGTGGTGAGGAAAGAAAAGGCCTTCTGTGCAAAGTTACAGTGGGAAGATGAGTTGATTTGACTGAGAGGTACCAACAAACAAGCCAGGTGTGGCTGACACCAAAGAGTTTGAATGAAGTTCTGAAACAATAAGTCCTTATAATAAACACAGCACACTTATGGGACTGTCCTTATTATAAAAGTAGAATCTCAAATAATAGGATCACTGAAGCAGGGCAGGCTCTTCCCTTCCATTCATCTGGTTATCCATATGTTTTGAGGAGTTGTATGGGTTTTTAATGTGTTTTTATTACATTGCATGCAATTTAAACCGTATGTGTTACTTTACCTCCTCAGGTTTGTAACTGTTGACAGTCTTACTGTTTTTATGATTTTTATCACTTTATTTTTGCATTTGTATGGTTTTCCATGGATTACTTTAGAGGTTCAAGACTCTATTAGTCTTCCCCAAGAGCATTTCCTGGTGTTATAGTTATTATCCACTTTATGGCCACCAAAAACAGCCTATGATGCAAGGTGCATTGTCTTCTAAAAGCTGTGCTCCCTCTAAAGGTCACAGTATAACATTGTACACATATCCCAAGAGACAGCTGACTGGTGAAACAAGGTTAGGCTGTTAGACTGACAAGTGCATTTTGCTATTTTCCTATTTTCCATCCCTGTAATGAATTCTTGCAGCAGGATCCTATGCATTGAATGTTGATTGTCTTTGTTAATGTACTCACACAACTGTATTTTCTTTTGTGAGCATTTTAGCAAAGGTCTAGTGGAGACGCTGATTTGGGGGAGAAATAAAATGTACAGTACATTAATAACAGAAGTAAGACTTTTTTCTGCCAAACATGGTTAAATCTACTTCTTTGAAAAGTAAATGTAAAGCACACGAGAGTGCAGCGTGTTATTTTTTAATATCATGTGATTGCTCCCTGTAGGTGGTGGTGTTTTTCATCACAAACTTCACATGTACTTACAGTGCAGTGAAATAGATGCTTAACACTTTAATGCATATGTGTTACTTGCATTTATGAAGTTACTCTTATTAATAGCCTCTGCTTAAACTGTTTAACCTCATGTTATCCATAGAGTTTGTCCTTGATGTCTGGAAAGCAGCCACTGTGACTCCTACACAACGGTGGCCCCTTTACAGACCCAGGTAATTTTATGCCCTTAATCCTCACCAGCCTTATATGCAAAGCCATGGAATGCATCATACCAGAACTCATTTACATAAATTTAGGCAACGTAACTAATCTAGACTCCACTCAGTTAGGTTTTGTGAAAGGCAGGTTTTGCCCCTGAATGTAATAAAATTCTTTGAAAAGGTTACAGTGGCATTGGACAGTAGTCATTCAGTGCACACAGCTTATCATGATCTGGTCAAGGCTTTTGACATTATCTGCCATGCTGATGGTATTGAAAAGTCAGACAAACAATGTAAACATTTGCATTACCCCCTGGATTGCAAACTGGTTAGCCAACAGTTCACAGGTAGTAAAAGTTGTGTGTGCCCTCTCTGAACAAAAAATTGTAACTACTGAGGTACCACAGGGATCAGTGTCAGGTCCTCTCTGGTTTGGTATTTATTTTACAGACATCCAAGCCAATATCCTTGAAGTGCTGCTGATCTAGTCTGCTGATAACTGCAAGCTGGGCTCTGTTATTCACTCATCCACTGATAGTAAACTGCTCCAAAAAAGGCTGTAATATGCACATATCTGGTGTACTGAAAAATATTCTCAAGCATAACTGTGCTCAGCAAAAAAAGTTATTTCTACCATATAAGTTGTTAACTAGCACTCCTCTTCAAACAGATACCATCATAAGAGGTCTGGGCACTTATGTGGATAACTCTCTGTTATTTGATTATCATGTTTTCTTCATAGTCAGGAAATCCTATCTGGCCCAGTTAATTCCCATGGGAATGTCTTCAAGATTTAAATATGTCATCATACCACTGTACTCTTCCCTTAGCAGCTCCACCATCAAATACAATACTTACCCTCTGTATGTATGAATTCAAGCATATTGCTCAACTGAAAAGGTCAACAATTTTTAACCAAAGTGATTACAGGCCTTAAATCCTTCAGCTATCCTAATAGCTTAACACAACTGAACTCTGCTTATACTCCATAGCCTATTGGCTGCTGTGAGGTGATCTGTGTCTTGCTTTTAAAGCAATGAAAGTTCCAGTTTTTTTTTACTTCCAGTTTCTTCACAAAAGCAGTAGCTCAATAAACACCCATAACAGGGACCTAAATTTACACCAACAAATAAACAAGACTGACCGGAGGGATAGGTTCCTAACTCAGTGTATTCCCAGCCAGTGGAAAAGTAACCACTACAGATCAGCCAAATTACTACTTTATTTGCCTTTAAGTCTAGTCACGATGACTGGATGGGGTAGATACTAGTTTACACCAGGGTTATCATTTATGGCCCTATTTGACTGAGGAGGTGGGCGCTACTAAGTACTCACAAAAGATGGTAAGAATGTTTAAGAGTATCTTCTTATTTTTGATATTATGAAATGAACCAGAAATAGGGCATTAATAAAGTAGGATTCTTACGGTTCCTGTGGGCGCTTGCCTAGTATTGTTCCTATGTTCCTATAGCAGTTCTAACTGAGGTGAGATTACTTGGTCTTTTGCAAGCCTGAGCTTACACCACCTTTGTATATCTGACCAAATGTGAAATAATGTTTAATGCTTTCAACAAGTGGCCAAAGACTTTTTTCTCACTTTATGTACAATTCATTATACTTTCGGCAAGCTGGCATGCTTTGGATGGTATGACCTCAAACTACCCTTGTTATGTACTCAAACTACCCTTGTTATGTACTCCTTTGTGTAGGGAGATACAAGGTCTACAAGTCCTATTGCAACAGTTTCTATGAAGAGTTACTGATCATATTCTTAAAAAGCAGGACAATTATTTGCAAAAAAAAAAAAAAGAGAGAGAGATGTTCTGCAGAACAATAGAAAGGTTATTTCAACCTTACAGAAATTACCATAAGGTCCAATTTATAAGATTAAACATACTGAAATGAGTCTCTCTTACTGCACTCTTCAATTCCTCCATACCTCTGTACATTCTTTCACGTCCTCCTCACCACTTCTTCACAACACATGGACACAGTCATGCTGGTAAGTCACAAATCAGCTGCAGACCATGAGCTAATAATATTAAAGAAACATTGTTTCTCTTTATAACTCAGCTCAGCTTTCTTTATTCACAAATATGCTTTTGAGCTGAGGACACGAAGTAGCAACGTTGTGATGTAGTTGATGTGTGAAAATGTTCCTTCTTTTTTTGCGATATCATAGAATACAATTTTAAAGCTAATAAGGAACTAATAAGCTTCATCCTATAGATGTGGGTTTGAGTCCCATAATCTTCCATTAAATATTGCATGTACCTTAGAATAAATATCTTAAAACAGGCCAAACTGTTTTGGTCACTTTCTAAAGGAAGCAGTTGTGCTTATTAGGTCTTACCTGGATAAAATTAAAACTAAATATATGCAAAATCACAGAGTTTTTTTTGTATGTCTATGCAAATGAAGTACTGGTATTGTAGAAACATGCATTGACAAAAGGTCATCTGCATCCTTTTTATGTTTTGAAATGAACCCTAAATAGGGCATTAATAAAGTAGTGTGCATGTGTGTGTGTGTGTGTGTGTGTGTGTGTGTGTGTGTGTGTGTGTGTGTGTGTGTGTGTGTGTGTGTGTGTGTGTGTGTGTGTGTAAGGATAATATTTTTTCTTCACTGAGGTAATATGTTTTTTCTTTCTAAAAAATATATTTGTCTGAACTTGAATGGTGCATCTTGACACAAGTTTTAAATGTTATTGCATGACAATGATATATTATTAGTTTTAGTTTTATGACTGTGTATGTAGCATATTACTGCTTATTGTGCATTTCACCATTTATGTTAGATATTAAATGTCATGCCTATAAGATAAGTCATTAGAACTATTATGAAATTATAAAGAATAAAATTAAGATTTGTCAGAAATTTAGCATTCATTGAGTATTTACAATGGAGTTTGTCTGAGACTGATAAATTGTTTAAAGGCATACCAGCTTACCAAAACATAAAGAGATAACCTTACATTGAATTAACTATTATTTTGACTTACTGAATGTCTTACAGCTGTTTCTAAGAAACATTCTGACTAAGGGTACATAAAGAAAACAACAAAATCCTTCAGTGTGATATGTACTAGCATAATTAGCCTGACAACTTTAGTTCTATGTCAGGACAGCACAATGTTAAATGTTATACATTATTTGGTTAGCTGCAAACACTTGGCCATTGCCTTTTTCATCCAGGAAAAAGTGGACTGTGTAAATATCAGTATTAGTAGATATCAGTTTTATGAGCAGTTAGTTTTGTCAGCTAGTGTTTTAAAAGGCTTTGTTAGTGACACACCAAATAGCTTAGAACAATTTTCTTGTCATTTCATTAAGTAGCTGTCAAGTCAGATGTATCAACACTGAATGGTTCCCATGGAAAATGTTAAAAGAAACTTTTATTTCAAAGGATGATACGTGCAGCTGTAATAGGTCTCAGATATAAGAAAAAAGCAAGGAATACTTTTCTTTAACTTCATATTTCATTGCCTTGTTTGTTAAATGCAAAAAAAGTCCATCCATAATTCAGATCATTTTTAAACCTAATATCCAGGCCAAAAGCAATGAGAGTTATGGGAACTGTTGAATTCATTGATTAAAATTTCTGTTTGAGTTTTTGAGACATAATTCATTAGAATTTTACTATATCATCAAAGAGGAGTTCATTTTGAACTGACATATTAGAGTCAGCAAAGAGCAATGTATTCTGCTTAGACAAATCTGGTTTAAATTGTTTTTTCATTCCATAATAATACAAGGATTGCAGGCTCATTCTGTGATATTATGGCTGTAACTGAAGATCTATACAGTAAGGAAGCAATCTAGCAGGGCTGTAACCACCGGTAATTGGAAAAATCAGACTGAGATTTTATTTCATTTATTAAAAACAGCACTGAAGGCACAGCTGTAACCCTCGGCCACTGTACCTTTAAAAGCTATTGATTTTACATAGCAAGCATTTTTTACAATTTCCATTTTATTGCAACTGCTGAAAATAGAAAGGCAGAAGAAACTAATTTGTGCTAGGAAAGGACATGCCTTAATACTTTTCATGGCATGTTGAATGTTGAGTGTTTGCTTTTAACCACATCAGTACAAGTTATTGTCCTACATATTCCCTGGGTGCATAGAACATGTAGCATCTTTACTAAATTATGTACATAGATGATATAATAACTGTGGCATGTGCAGATTGCTGGAAGTATGTGTAATGGGGCTTGGGGGCAGCCATCATCAGTTTACGGAAGCTCCTCCCACCTTTCACAGTACTGCTCATGGGAAGGAGTGGGGAAGTGTATGGTCAAGTACAGGAGCTGTGAAATGATTTTGCCAAAGAAACTGTGTATAATCAGTGCATTGTACATTGTTTAGATAAAATTTATATTTTCTTCATGTTCAGTAGGGTAGCTGTCTGATATTACTTTGACTTTTTACCAGTGAATGTTGTACATCTTAGTGTTGCTGGCCAAATTACAGGATTAGTGAGATTTAAATGTACTCCTTGTCATACCAATTCATAGCAATGTTCACGAGAAATACTGGTGTTTGAGCTTACCCATTGATTTGATAACTTAAGAAAGCTAAGGGTGGTATTCATAGTCCAGTGTTTTGCATTGTCATACTGGTGATCTGCGAAGAGCAGCACTGCAAGATTATGCAAATCCCAGACTGTTAGGATGACTATAGAAATGCAGAGAACTTTTTGTGAACAAGAGCATCTATGGGGAATGCGTAATATGATTAACGCATAAGTGATAGAGGGACAGCTACTACACTCTTAAAGGGCTTTACACGTATGCACGTGAGTTTGATTCACAGATGTGAATCTGTAATTAACTCATTTGCATATGAAGTGTGTCAATAGCCCTGAAGCTCTGCCAGAAAGCAGCAGGTTTCAGTCAGAATATATAGATGCAAGGGAAGCTGAGTTGGTGCTTCTGCATACCTGGATATTTTACTGAAGGGGTTGTGTGGGGAAATGCTTCATTTTGGTACTTGTGCGTACCTAAACATACCTAAACATTTTACTGAAGGGGTCAATTGGGGAAATGTTTCATTTTAGTGCTTGTGCATTCCTGGACAAATTACTGAAGAGGTTGCTTAGGTGAATGCTTCATTTCAGTGCTTGTACAGATCTGGAAGTTTTACTGAAGGGGTTACATGTGGAAATGTTTCATTTTAGTACTTGTGTATACCTGATCATATTGCTGAAGGGGTCAATTAGGTGAAGGGGTTGCTTGGATGACTATTTCATTTTAGTGTTTGCGCATACTAGGAAATGTTACTGAAGGGATCACTGGGGGGAAATTATTCATTTATCTGTCAGGTTAGTGTTTGTGCATACATGGTCAGACTGCTGAAGTGATCGCTGGGCAAAATAATTTATTGTGTCATTTTAGTGCTTTTGTGCATGCTAAATACAAACTAATGAAGGGTTTGCTGGGGAAAATAATTAATTTGTGAGTCAGGGAAGTATTTGTGTATGCTTGAACAAACAAGTTTGCGGATTGCAACTTCAATATCAGCGGTGAAGCACCGCAATTAACAATGGATGTGCGTACTGCAGGGATGATCGACTATGAATGGCAAAACCGCTTCATCGGGATAGTATTCTTTACAACATTTCTCATTTGCATCTCATTATTTTTCAGGAGTTGCACATTCATTTAAATAGCCTCTATGAATCACACTTTTGTAATGCTCATTTTTAAACATCAGATATACCTCATCACATTTAAACAAGCATCTATGAATACCATCCTGAATCTTTGGGTTAAATATGGAGAGATATTAAATTAGACAGACAGATGGAAACAAGCATAGGTAAATGTGAAAACAGTGCTTGATAATGATTAGAAACATAGCTTCTCTTAACAAATGCACGAGTTGTTGTTGTGTCTTTCGGCTTTTCCCGGTTAGGGGTCGCCACAGTGGAACTCCGGTCCGCTAATGATTGGGAGTAGATTTTTACGTGCCGAGTTGCCAGCTCTGATGCACAACCTTCAACGAAGGTACACCCATTCATGCATGTCTCCACACAGAAGACGCTCTAGCTGAGAATCTAACAGGACTACGTCTTACTGTGAGGCGACAACGCTACCGCAGTACCACCACCGCAGTAACTAACAAATGCACAAGTAAGGTTGTCCAAATAAATTTGCTACATCCAAGTTCTGCATCAGCACAGACTCATTCCTGATAGCAGAACATTGACAGCTACAGGAGTGAACACATAGCCAATAAAATTGTTTGTATGGATGACAGGGAGCAAATTCATTTTATGCCCATATTTTTTTCATGCAATCCCTACAGCCTACTACCAGATGCCTTCTCCCATCTTCAGAATTATAGCCCTTTAGCTGTCTCTGTCGCAGTGAGACTTCTTCCCTAGCTGGCATAATGCTGGACATAGGTTATCCAGCACCTGACTGGGATCCTGTTTGTTGAATGTTTCTACAATGGATCAGCAATGAGCACAACATGTGGGCTTTTCCACATGCTTGCTTCCATATGTGCTGTTGGACACAGGTGCTTAATGGCACTATACAAGCTTGTGACTTTGCATGTGGCAGCACAACTTTTCAGCTTCCACAGAAGTCCTGTACTGTACTGTATGGTTCCTAGATCCCCCAGTAGGATGGCAGACCTGGCATTTGTTTACTTTGTAACCCTCTCTACAGTCACCCAATGCCAGGGATGCTAATACAATTAGCAACCCTTTGCTGAAATGGGCCATTGTGTTAAAGTCAGACTTTCACAGTTACTAAAGGACAAATTAATAAATAAAATGTGTGTAAGAGACTCAGCGCGTACTCTGGAGCAGGACCACTCAAAACCCTGATCTGGTCAGTTTCCTGAGAATTGGACTTCCGCCAGAGTCCCAGTAATAGCTTTGCCCCACCTGCATGTAATCCTAGTCCCTCCCATGAACAGAAGCAGGTAGGAAAAGCCTCATCAATCCTCTCATCCCCTGCCCTAGCCAGTAAGTATACTTGGGCTGCCTGGATGATTATCAGGGCTTTATCCCTGTACACCAGTTGAAGTGGCTTAATGTACTGACCTTTGTGCCTGGTACTGTATATCTGGTGCTGTGACACCATTAGCATATAGCTGAAGAACAGAATTTCTACCACCTGGAAGCACACTAAAAGACAAAAAGAACTGCTATGGCCCAGTGAAGAACTGTGGAGGGAATTAATCAGTGATCTCAAAGGCATTCAGTACTGCCTCAGTAAACCACAGTGACACTTTGTACCCTGTTATTTATGCAGCTTGTGAACTGTTTCAGATGATGGTTATCTAGGTGTGGAGCATCAGATGATTAATGAGCAGCAAAGCATACTACCAAATAAGTAGAAAAAATGCAGATCTGTCCCTCAAAGGTGACTCCAAAGTAGAAAATACAGTAGATATGAAGTAATTGGAGTCAAACCACCATGTATAAATCCACACTTTTATTTTTAAAACGAAATGAGCGCTTTCGCGTGCATCCAGAAAGGCACGCTTCTTCAGATTCTTTATACAGGTACTCTAAACCTCCTTTTATATCTATCCAAATCAATTAAAATCATCAATCATTCAATTAGTTCAGATAAAAGCAATCAAGTAATCAAGTTATTTATATATATCAGTAGCCTACCATGCCATTATCTAACTCATAATGGGTTGCAAAATATTTTACAAAATTCTCCCTACTCAAAGGGGCAACATATTAAATATGGATCAACACTGACTAAAAAGCATAAATATGGTAGTATAATAATAGGATGCAATATTTATAACATTTAACTGACAAAACTTTATATCTCACAGATAAAAAATGCATGAATAAATACTACCAAATAAAAAGAAGCATTCACTTATATTAATAACTAACGCATCCACTTACATGCCTCATTAACAAAACTACTGATTTATCGGACATTAGGACAGTTGCAGTACCATCAACACCTTTGTTGCTTTTTAAGCAGCTTTCAGTGGCATAACTCACCATCTTGGGGAGAATTCATCTTCCGCAGACCAGTTTCAAAGCTCAGATGAGGCGACAGAACTTTTGCATCCTGAACTCTGTATCCAGAGTTTACTATATTAGAGCTATGAAACATTGAGCTATGCGGACTTTGCAATATACATTTCATTTGTTTTCACAGAAGAATGTTGCATATCTACTAGTAGCATTCTTTTCACTTTACTTTCATTTTCATCCATCTAATCTTGCATGCTGTGTGTTGCATAGCTTCAACAGCCAGCCTCCATGGAGTGCCACTATTAATGCAAACCAGGCTCTGACCCTCCCCCAGGATGGATGATCTAATGATATGTAGTCATTGTCACCCTCTCAGGCCATCTCCTTTAGTTTCATGTTACTCTTTGGTCCCAGGGATATCTTGTGTTTGTGTCATGGAACTGGATGGACAACATTAATTCTAATTGCAACTTATTATGGAATTCTGGTATCTTGAAGAATATTTTCAAACATTTATATGACTTCATTGATGTATTTTTGTATGGCTGTTTAGCTTTGCAGCAAGACTATGTTATATGAAAACACATGCTATATATATATATATATATATATATGGGTTCACTTCAGTTCACTGAACTTTCAATTCACTGACTTTCATTTCACTGACACCATTTCACTGAAATTCATTTCACTGAAACTTCATTTCACTGAAAGTTCATTTCACTGACAACTATTATTAGCAATAAAATGGAATATTCCCCATTCCCCACTGTAGTGCGACCCTGGAGTTAGAATATATACCCCACATCGGGGGGTGTGGGGGGCACATCCCCCCACTTCATTTCATATGATATTCTTACATTTTGATATAATATTGCTTCGTAAAAGAAAAGTAAGTGGGGGGCTGCACCCCCCACACCCCCCGATGTGGGGGGCTCTGCCCCCCACACCCCCCTAACTATATATTCTAACTCCAGGTTCGCACTATAGTGGGGACGGGGGCATATTCCATTTACTATGTAATAATAGTTGTCAGTGAAATGAACTTTCAGTGAAATGAAGTTTCAGTGAAATGAATTTCAGTGAAATGGTGTCAGTGAAATGAAAGTCAGTGAATTGAAAGTTCAGTGAACTGAAGTGAACCCCTATATATATATATATATATATATATATATATATATATATATATATATATATATATATCTATAGGTTTTCATTCATTTAGTTGAGCGCACATTGCTCGATCATGCAGTACACTGATTTTTATCCGCAAATTTCTTAATGCCGAATGTCATAAAAAACACCAATTTCGACATTTCTGACCGCTCTACCACCTAAACAAGCGCTACCATGGGTCAAAAAGGGGGCGATATTTTGAAATTAGCAACAGTTGCGATCGCTTTTTTGAGATTTTGCCGTACTGCTTTCAGTACCCGATCGACCATCCACCAGCTGAACAAATGCATGCATACTATATATATATATATATATATATATATATATATATATATATATATATATATATATATATGTCTACATACAGCTAATCCTGTAATGAGGGCACTGCAGATTTTCAGTATACATAGTTTACTCTACTTACTTTATTCATTAACTAAGATTTAACAGAAAATTATCAACTGACATTTTATTTGTTTGTTTATCTTTTCCTTATTTTTTTACGCATTATTATTTATTAATTTGTTACTAAAATGAGTGAAGTGGTTCAAAAGACCATTTTCATTCACAAAATCTCACACACACACACACACACACACACACACACACACACACACACACAAACACATACACATGCACGAGCACACACACACACACACACACACACACACACACACACACACACACACACACACACACACACACACACACACACACACGTATATGTATTTGTGTGTATATATATGATTCAGTTGTGTATGATCATACATTCTTAATTTTGAATGAAAATACCGACATTAGCATGCCTGAACATACAGAATATTGAACATCTAAAAGATCAATTCACAGAAGATTAAGAAAGGAAAATTATTTCCTTTCCTGATTTTCAAACTAAAATGTCCCATAACAGTTTCCTCAAATTCACCTAAGTAGTGGCAGTGTTATGGGAAGATTTTTTAAGATAAAGTGTAGGGTAAGGGTTGAGGAAACGGGCATAATTAGGGTTAGGGTTAGTATCCATTACTTAGCCCCCCCCACTATCTTAGCAAAGGGTGCTAACGCTAACCCTAATGCTGCCCCTTGCCCCAACCCTAACCCTAAACCTTACTTTAAAAAAAATCTTCATGTAACACTGCCACAACACAAGACATGCTCAGACACACAAAAATACACAAACACACACTAATAACACTGCTTCTGTCCCCTTAATTAAGTCTGACTCTACTCCTAAAATACACGCACTATCACACAAACATACAACTCCAACCTCTGACTGTGTCCCTAACTCTTAAACCCAAGCACAAACAGTCTCACCCTCTCCAAATTCCACTCACCTGTCTCATAAAAACATACTCATTAACATTTTGACTGTCTGCCTATCCTTTAAAGCATCACCCCTAACACTAATTGACTAAATGGACATTTGACGAAATGCAGGGAACCCTGGTATACAGTATATTGATGTTGTGATTCCACCAGGGTGGCTTGTTTTTGAGTTAGTTCTATATTTCTCCCTGGTGGGTACAACTGCCTGTATGCACCTATTAAAATGCTTGTATTGGGCTTTTGTGAATAGTTCTGCATAGGCAGCAATGTTCTCAGGGGTTATGAGGGCTTAAAATTTTGCCAAGTTTTCACTTAATAGTAGGAAGTTAGCCTTAGAGTACTTCCTGAATATTCTAAAGTTAGCTGGGGTTTCAGGTTTTATTTTTACATCAAAGGAGACCATTTTGTGATCTGATCTTACCAGAGAAGACATTGCATTACTGGGAGTGCAACATTCACCCATATTAGTGAGGATCAGGCCTAGTATAGTTGTACCCCTGGTTGATGTATTGACAATCTGGTCCAGGGAGTTTGTGTTTATAGAATCCAGGAATCTCTGTGCCTGTAAGTTTGGTGTCATATATAATTCCCAGTTAATAGTGGAGTAAAGTTGTTCATGAAAAAACTTCCAATAAGTTTAAATCCATGGTATGGGTTAGATGGGTTATAGAGAGGGACCTATAGCTTGCACGGAAGTGGTATTGGATTTTGTTTATGGTGATTTGAACATGGAGAAGCTTAAGTACATTGTCCTGTATGACCAGCATTGAGGTATACTTATTTCTCATGTAAACTGAGACACCTCCACCTTTTGTCCCTGTCTGTGTAGTAGATGGTCTAAATGTGTGGAAGGCATTATAACCTTGCACTTTTGGTGTGCTCTCCATGGCTTTAAACTATGTCTCAGTTACCACACAGATGTCAGCAGTCTCTATAGTGAAGAGAGCTTATATGGAATGGAGTTTTTTTGTTTAAACTTCTAGCATTGAGCAGTTATACCTTGCTATGTCAGAAGTGCTTTCAGTTTGGCATTACCTAAAAAAGGCACTATGGAGGAGGACAGTGTTTTAGCTATTATTCATAAGCCTAGAGGGGAGAGGTTCAGACCATCCTTTTCAAAGCAATGTGGTCTGTTGACCATCTCCTTCCATGATGACAAATATTGAACTCCCTTAGAATGACACCAGAAACTAAGCCATTTATTAAAGTCAGTCATTTTTTGTTCATATTGCAGCATCATACTTGGAAAAGGTAAAATGCTGCTCAGTTCTAGGCTCATACCAACCTGGGATGCATATTCTGAGATGATGTCTCTTTTCATATGGTGTAGGGGGTACATCTCAGGTGACTTACACCTACTTGAACTATGACTGAGTCATACTGGTACTTATAGTCCAATAATCTGAGTGCTTGTGTAATGTGGCATTTCATAACCCCTGGTAAGCAACTGACCATGACTTTCTCCATACTCAGCCTGTTGAGAGAGATATCAGTGTGTCTCACAATGGAGTCTCCATTGAACAGAATGTTGGATTGTGTGGTGGCTTGCATTATGGGCTTAGAAGCAGATGTAGGTGTTGTTTTGAAAGTGCACATTCAGTGCTGCTATGTGTACTTCATCTGGGAGGTCTTTGGGGTTTAGGTAGATTACACTTAAGTGCCTCAGCCTATGTGGGTCTATGTGTGTCTGCTTTGAACTGTGTATGATGGGTTCAGCATGTGTACTACTGACAACCTTATTAAAATTAGGAGTGCTTTTGTATGAAAGCCTTGCCTCTAATGATATTGTGTAAATACATCTGTCACGTGCCATATAAGTTTGTTTGAGAACTAACTGGTTGTCAGTAAACATGAGGCAATTTCTGCATTGCCCCAGGATTCCCATATCCACCAAGCTGGAGATAGTGGGAAAGTTCATATCCATGGCAACAAACCCTTTTTTTATTGATTAGACATTTGTGGTGAGAATATAAAGTAATTTTAGGAGTATTCGGTTTGCATCTCTGGGGACTGTGCTTGTCACTGCAAAGCATTTATCCTGTGTGCAACTTGATATTGGTGAAATTTCAGTGGTGCTTTTACAGGAAAAAATGTCAGCTCAAGGTGTCTACTGCCAAACACTTAAGGGGAAATTGATATGTTGAGACTGATGATTTATGGATAAAGTATTTAGGTAGATATTCTGAAATTGGAAGCAAATCAAAAGAACTTATTGAAAAGAGGGGAGTCACCTGAGTGGCTATTGCCTAACTACTGCTAGTGTTGGAATCACCACAGCTTCACTCTGCTGGGATACAGTGCTCCTCTGCTTCTTCTCTTAGCAGAGCAAAACAGTAGTACCAATCATACCTCTCAACTGTACATATTTTCACAGAATATCCAGATTATTGTCTCATATTTTGGTCTTTTCCTCATAAAAATTGTTTTTTTTTTGACAAATCACTGGGATGATTTAAGGATTAATGTCAATAAATAATGACACTCATTTGAGTCTCAGACTTCATATCCTTCAGAAAATGTATGGTAACACAAATTCTGTTATTCTAGCAACTTTCTAAGTTTATAAGAGCAATATTTAAAATGTGTCCCTATTTTTGGGCCTTTGTCCCCCCATTTTGTCAGGCTTTGTCTAGATTTTGTGCAGTAAGAGGTTGAGAGGTATGGCACCAATCCTAAGATGGGAAGCAGGCCACAACCTGTTTAGTGACCCACAGTCTTGTCCCAGATGATAGAAGGGTCTGTAGGCTTGTTGTAGCCTTTTCCTGGTCGATGCTTTGAATAGCAACTAGACCAATCATTAAGGTGACGCACAGATGCTCACTTCTCAACCAGAAGCAGCCAGGAATCTATGCATTCTGCTCCTTCTGTCACCAGGAACAAAACATAAGCACAAAGTCCTAGTCTATATCAGATTATCAACATTTGAAAATGTTGAAGCACCTTTATTCCACATGAAAATGTTGAATGCTGAGTTTGTTGAAAGGCCAAAACATTGATTTCTTTCCAAGGGAAAGAAATCGATTGGCCGTTCTGTCACACCTGCCCTTTCCCCGACAGTAGTGCGGTCTTGGAGTTAGAATATTTAGTAAAGGGGGTGTGGGGTATGAAGCCCCCCACTTAAATAAGTTAGTTTTTATGCCATGTTGTCTGTTGGCCTTCCGATTTCTTTCCCTTGGAAAGAAATTGGTGTTTTGGCCATTCGACAAACTCAGCGTTCGACAGTTTCGTGTCGAATAAAGGTGCTTCAACATTTTGAAATGTTGATATTCTGTTATAGACCCCAAAGTCCAAGTTGGCACCTATGAAACATTTATCAGGCTTTCCTGTGATCAGCAGTCCCCAGGAAATAACTTTCCTATGCTCCCTCCTCTCACCAGGAGCAAAACAGAAGCACTAATCCCAAGATGACTACTGAAAGGCAGAATGTGGGCTCTGCAGTAATTGGTGGTCTTAGACTAGATGTTGTAGACTTTAAAGTTAAGAAGGAAAAGTGGGTTAATATCCTATACACTGCAGTGTGCACTAAGCAATTAGATATGAAAGAGATGGTAACTTAAGCTTCAGCCATCTACGTGGAGAGCCACTAATTTTAAAAAGAGCAAGATAGATTGGAGGGGGGTAGGCACTTTGCATTCTGGTCCCATGGAATACAGTGGGATGGCCAATAAATTTAAATATTTGAGGGGGAGTGATTTCACAAAATGATAATTTTATGCTTACTCACAATAGCCAATGAAAGAGAACAGGGAAGGAGGTATGTGGTCTAATTAACATAAGGGTCAGGCAACTAGAATGACAGTTCAGTTTAAAAACACTACAATGCCAAGGTGTGAGGGTGAGGAAAACTTAATTTCTTTGTCACTCACAAGCGACACCTGTGGTCTCCATCCTAGTTTAAATATGCAATTAAAAGCAGAATACAAGTAAAACACAGTTTAAAGAAAATAAATCACAATATACAAAATAGAAGAAGGCAATAAAACAAAACAAAATACATGAAAGCAAAAACAAACTAACCTTTCCCTTTCAGCAAGTTGTGGCACTCTGCGTGAGCTTTTCTAGTATACAGAGTGGTACAGCATCTCCTCACAGCAAAAGGTTCTCTGGTTCTATTCTTGGCTGGGGTGCCTTCTCTGCAGAGTCTGCATGCCCTCCCTGCATTCGCGTGAGTTTCCTCCAGGTATTCCAGCTTCTTCCCACATTCCATAGACATGCATCTGGAGTGTTTCTCCCCAGGCCTCCAATGAAAAATGGACTGTCCTATTCAGCCTTTTCCGGTAAACAAATGCTAAATAAATAAATATTTGTATGTGTATGATTCAGTAACAAATTAATAAATAATAATGAGTAAAATAAATAAATGAAAGGCAAACAAACAAATAAGGTGTCTATAGGTAATTTTCGATTCAATTTTAGATAATAGGTAGAGTAAGGTGACTAGAGTGTATATGCTGAAAATCTGCAGTGCCCTCATTACAGGATTAGCAGAACGTAGACATTTTTATGCGCTTCTGGAGCACTTGTTTTTGGTGAAATCCATTAATACTTGTTAATTAGCTATAAAGTGAAGAAATACCTGCTAATGCATGAACTTTACAACTTGCTAGATCTTCTAGGATTCAAAGTTTTGGTGTTTTTAGAAACTATTGCAAGTAGTGATTTGTGAATGTTATACATTTTACATGTGCATGTGCTTGTGAGTATGTGTTTATGGGGGGAGGTGTAGAAGGACTTTCAAATAACAAAGCAACATTGAATTGCATATGAAGTGCAATTATATTTTGTTAATGAAAAACAGTACAAGCATTAGTGATGTACTGTGGTTTAGTAATGGATGCTGTTTTATTTTCATGTCATTTTTAGCTTATGTGAATGTAACCATTAGAGAGGTATTTATATGGGTCCGCATCTTACAGAGATCACAGAAACTATTACATGATGACTTAGGCAGTGCATTTGGTTTATTTAAATTAACTTTATACCATTCCTGAGCTCTTTAAATTTTACTGCATTGTCATGTGGTTAATGATTCTGAAGATTAGTTATACTTTGTGCCTGGTTTTTAACAACAGAGGTTGACAAGAATCCTTTAAAAACACCAGATGTGATTTCGGGAGGGCAGAACTCACAGATGTCTGTTTTTCCAGTGTCAAATGCAAATGTCCTGCCTATTGAACCACTGACACTGCACCTTCTCCATTTTGAAAAAAAACATACGCCACTTGGGCAGGTCAGCTATGCACTGCAGTGATTGCTTTAAGGTTTCAATGTCTAGACAGAGTGAATACATAAAATTTAAATTGGATTATTTTGCTTTGTCGAATTTCCATTTTAGTAGGAATCCCCATCAGTGCTAATATCACCTCACTTTTTATATAGTACATCTTCACCATGTATAATGAAGCCTTTTGGAAGAGTCTTGCTTGAAGACCTAGTGTTTTTACTTAATATACATTAAAACACTGAAGAGATAAGCTGTTCATTGTACTTCATGAAATGTTATTATCTTAAACAGAGGATGATGAAAAGCACACTTTAAAAAATTTGATTTACAATAAAGGGTCACTACTGCAAAGAACACATCCCACACATGAATGAGCTACGTAGGTCACTAATTAGAACATGTGTTTGCCCAACCTTGTCACTGGCCAAGTGTGAAGGCTATGTCCAGTCGACAGCCTTTATAATACAAGTTTGTGGATCCACCATGTACATACATAGAAACAAATTAAGAGAAGTTTCTGTTTGATTACTGCTTGTCTCAGCGTATGATGCCTTCAGTTGTGACTGTGTACCAAGAGATTTTTAGTCATCAGGTAACTTCAGCATCCTCTTTGCTAACACATGACATTCAGTCAGGTGCTGTTCCAGTTTTTCTAATTAAGACATTTCAGTTGCATACACAATACCTATATCTAGTAGCAGTGGTGGTGTGTGGCAACATAGGCTAAGGATTTAGAAAGATTTTTGTTATCTGCTTTTGTTATGTGGCCTCCACCCATTCTGAAAAATGTTTACCTCCTGGTAATAGCTCTGGAGAGAGTAGGAATGGTAAGTGGCAGGCCTTCTAATATGTATCAGCAGAATGGGGAGCAAGTCAATGGTTCCCTTTGTCAAACAGTCAGATAATGGAGATTATTGATAGCACTGTGTATCAAGTAAAAAAAATCAAAAAATGAATTAAAAAAGAAAACAGAAAAATTGACAATTTGTTATCAAAAAAAAAAAGAAAAAGAAAAAAACAACCAACCAGGCAAACAAACAAAAACATTGTATACATTGGTCTGGAAACAGTAAAAGATTTGCTCAGAACTAAATAATTTCCTACCATACTAGTATGAATACAAATGCAAAGCTACATGACTCATCACCTGATGTGCAAAATAATAAATCATATTATTTAAAATATAATCATCTAATAAATATCTTAAGATGTTGACTTCATTCATCTAACTTTGTGCATTGTCAATGCACTTTTATGCATTGTCATTTAAAACTGATGCAATAGAGCATTTAAAATGAGTTGCCAGTTCACTTTTTTGTATTCCAAACAACTTTGCTTGTCTCCACACTTAATGTCATGTGAAACACCATCGAAGAAAGAAAACATGTTTTTGAAACCATTACAGTTAACATTTAAATTGTGGAGACATGCGTGAATGGGCATACCTTCGTTGAAGGTTGTGCGTCAGGGCCGGCAACTCGCCACGTAAAAATCTACTACCAATCATTAGTGGACGGAGTTCTGCTGTGGAGACCCCTAACTGGGAAAAGCTGAAAGACACAACAACAACAACAACAACAGTTAACATTTAAATATGACACTTGAGTTTTAATTGCATTCACACGCTCATAAATTCTTTGACTCAACCTGATGTTACTCTTAGCAATATAAAATGCATAGCAATGAGAACAGCTAGCAATGTATACAATGAATAAACTATTACAGTTGTAACATTTTGTTATTCCCAAAAGTGTTCTTCAGAAATGACAAATGTACTATAGGCCCTTCAAATGTAATCTTGCAGGACCGACATATAAACCCTCATAGGTCTCTCCAATAAACAACTGATGTTAAAGCCCCTCTTATTAATGAAACTTAGAGATGGTCGTAATACCTTGCTAATGCTAAGTGCATCATTCCTTCTGATGTATTTCCAGTGGTCAACAATTGCTTTTAATTTAATGACATGACTTTCAGTACTGTTAGTAATATCATTAATTTCAGATTTTGCACTGTAAAGGCTATATTTTGCGATACTGTTTTGAAGGCAGTGTGTATTTGATGGTGTTTCCACGTTGATAGATTTTACAAAATATGTCAGGTATCCCCGATCCAGAAACATTGTACTCAACACTTCACAATAATCCATGCGTTTTGTTTCTTCTGAAATTCTTGAAGCCATTTTTCTTAATGTAACATGGATGAAAACTATTGAAATATAAATATTTGTTCACAAGAATAGGTTTTTGGTAAAGAGTGGAAAGTCTAAGTTTCACAGTCCTAAGCAAACAGTATGTTTTGGTACACAGTAGTGAAACTTTAAAAAATCACTACAAGCATTCACTAGAGCAACCATTTCTTCACCTGAAGGCAACTGGGATGCCAGAATTTAAGGTAGTTAGTATTAGGAAGCTAAAAAGGAGCCACAAAGGTAGGTATAGAGGCAAAGACAACTGTACAGAAACATTTAGCAGAAATAATAAAATCAAAGAAGAGATTCTTTAGCTGAATTAGGGAAAGACGGAAGCTGTAAAGTGATTTGTCAAGCAGGAGTATGGAATACTTCTAGAATGAGGAAACTAAATTCATTATTTACTTCTTGATTCACAAAAGAGAAAGGTGGAAAGCAGCCAGCTTCCAAGAGTGAAAGAGAGAAAGTGGAAGAACATCTGACTGAGTTACGCATCAAGGCAAATAATAAAACTGAAATGCAAGGACTTAAGAGAGAACCAAGGCACAGTGTCCTGATTGCATACCTCCAGTATCTTAAAAAGCTTGTCAGGTGAACTTATAGATCCTTTGGCAGAACATTTCAGCAGGTCACTCAGTACTGTTGATGTTCTGGATGACAAGATGGATGCCATAGTGATGCCACTTCACAAAAGGGATCTAGAAATGACATTGCAAACTACAGACACAAAACTGACCTCAGTGGTAAGGAACATCATGGAGCTGATATTAAGGATTGTTGAATTGTGTGCGAACAGCAATAACCTCCAGCATGGATTTGTGACAAGCACACAATGTCAGTTCAGCCTGATCACTTTTATGACTGCATTGTTGTATAACTTGATAAAGAATAATGTGTCAGTGTTGAATGCCTTAGCATCCAGTAACACATTTGATTTAGTTCCTTATATCAGATTTATTGTCAAGCCTAAAGTATGAGTTGAGTATGACAGACGTTTATGGAATGGATTGAAGGGTGGTAGTGGTTCAGAAACAAATATTATATTAGATACATAAACCCTATAAAATAAAATAGAAGTGCTAAGTGGGGTTCCATGGGGGTGTTTTTTGCAAAACCTGTATCAGACATGATTAGGAACATTGTGAAAAGACTAACCCATTTGCAAATGATAATAATATAGAAGGGGGAGAGAGAAAGATAGGGAGTACCAATCCTATAATCTTAGTAGACAGACTGAGAAATTTCATCTAAAGTTTAAGCTGGAAGTGTGAAGCACTTCACCCAGGATCTAATGATCCTAGAAAGCACTGATCAAGAAAAAGACCTTGGTGTTGTAGTAGTAGTAGGAATGAACCACTGAGGAGAAACAAAGAAAATGGTGGCAAAGGCCAGGAAGATGGTTGGTTTTATCTTTAAGGGAATAGTCTCCAGGAACAGAGAGGTCATAGTATACCTCAGGGTACAAATGAAGTACTGCATTTAGTGTTGGTGTCCATGCATGTCTATATCATAGTAGTCAAGAATGTACAAAGAGCGGCATCAGATACTGAAGACAAATGGTATAAGGAGAGACGTAAATGAGGGGAAAAGGCATGTCTGTCACTTTAGGAGTGCAAAGGTCATATTAGGCATTACAAATACTTTTTCATGTTAAGAGTAATGGATGAATAGAAAAGGATACCTTAGTTTGTTGTGGACAGTAAGACCACACAGATCTTCATAATAACCTGCAATGGAGTTGACAAATAAGAAACACAAGGTACACAAATAAGAGAAACTATAGAGGCATCTGGTCTTTCCTACTGTTACAGTTCTGTAATATAATAAAGATAGAAATGCTGAAAAACTGTCACTACTATTCTCTGAACCACCTGAAGAGTCAGCACCCAGGATACACCCATGCAGCCATTACACAATTATCCTTGATAAATACTGGTGTTCTGCATTAAACTATGGATGGTCCAGTTTTGTCACTTTAGTTGTAAAGGATGGCCTACGATTGATGATAGGTTATAGAATGTCTTTGCTGTTACAAGAAGCAGCTATCAGTATATTAAAAATAGCTAGAGTAGTTATTTCAGACAAATTAGAGTCTATATTGCTGACTAAAATTTATGACAGGCATGTAAGAGTTGCCAGGATCAAATCCCTTCTAAAGAGTTTTGTATGATGGCCCATCATTGATAAGGAAACTGAATACATATCTAAAAGCCACACTGGATGTTAACCGCTGTCACCTCTGTATCCTTGTGAATGGCCTTTTACATCACATTAATGCTTTCATCATCTGGTTTGTGGGCCCGTTCATGGCTCAGTGCTCATAGACAAAGTGGATCTCCTTTCAAAGTGACCTGAAGAAATTTGTAAGGAATCAATGAAGCATGGGAAGGTAATATTAGGAAAATATATAAAGAATTGTCAAGTCTGTACTGCAGAATGAGCTATTTGTAAATTATCATAGATGGTACATTTATTTCATAATTACATTAAAAAAAACACATGAAGGGTGCAGGGGAGTCAGACTCCCTGTACCCTTCATGTATGAGGCAGCACTCCTCATACCTCATAAACTTCAGGATCACATAACAACAGGGAAAAGGAAGCATTTCTTTAATCCCAAAGTCCACCGATCTCATAGTAAAAGCCCTTACATGTAATGACTCACTGGCAGTCTCATGCAACCACATGCATACATTTTAACATCTGTCCACATACACACACACACCACCCTCATCTACATCATGCACCAGTCATGCAAGTAAACACACACACATGCAGACTTACCACCAGCAAAATCTCTGACATCTTTACAGCTTAAGTTCTAGCACCACGCAGTACTACAGACTGATGACAAAGGAATCAGTAAAAAGGGAAGACAATTTCTGTTTCAGCAGAGCATAGTATCAGCCAAGCCATCTGCAACCAGACAGTATTAATATTGAGAATGAAGGGTGATATTCCCAAGAAATATATTTCCTGACCTGGGTCATTAGTCATTGATAATGACTGACAATATGCTGAAGAGAAATATGAAAGATGTGTAGAACACATTGGACTTTCACACTTTAGTTTTGCTCCTCACTAAGGATGTGGCCAGGCATAAACCACTTTCAGCATGTTTCATACATTTTAAAAATAATGTTTTATGCAATAAGATGTTACAATTTAAATTAAAAATCCTTATCATGTTGATGATGCATTTTATTATAGATTTTATTAACTGACTTTTTTTCATAGGCCTTTTTGACTATTTTTTTTCTTTGCTTAAATTTGCCATTACATCTGTTTCTCATATGGATTAGAAATAGCAAGAAACATTCACATTCTTGTGTGTGTGTGTGTGTGTGTGTGTGTGTGTGTGTGTGTGTGTGTGTGTGTGTGTGTGTGTGTGTGTGTTTGTGAGAGTAGTGGAGTTATACATTCTGTAAGCAGTTGTACATTTTCAGAAGTCCTGGTTTCATGGTTACTCCTTACAACCTAACATGAACTGGCTGACCAAAAAGATTTTTAGAAACATTCAATAAGTTTGTAAAAACACAAATTTCTGATACAAAATCCCCACAAAGTATATAATTTTCAGTTTTGATTACCATAGTGCCTCTTATATAATGACCACTAATGCACCAGCAATGCCATTTCTGAAAACAAACTTGCACCACAGATTGGGTTCATTGAAGCCAGTGTACACCAACGTACAAGTTGTAAGGTGTACACCTATCTATGCATCATAAGTTATACACTCATGTATTCATCATAAGGTGTACACCCATGTATAAATCATAAGGTGTATACCTATGTATACATCGTACGTAGTGTCAGCACATGGACAACAAATCAACAAGAATCACTGGACAGCGAGTAAGACAAACAAACCAAAACAAGAAAGCTGGAGAACACGTTGAAACTGCTTTATTCAAGAATAAAACGCTACAGAAATGGCCAAAATGAACAAGAAACACCAGTTTATTTAATGTGAAATGCTTCTCGTCTCACTATTAGCGAGACTTTTTCAGACGAAAAATCAAGTATGGTATCATGGAGATCATTAATATAAATTGGGACATTATTAGGTCAGATTTCGCCCTTTTCTCAAAACTTAAAGACACCCCCAAAGTGGTTTTCAAATGGGGAAATAATCTTAAGTCCTTACTGGGAATAAGTAAAAGAGGTTCTAGTTGTCCTACTAGGAAAGGGATGCAAAAATGTGGTAGGTGTTCCTATTGTCCATACATGGATATAGGTGAAAGTTTCACTATTAGAGAGACTAGCTACAAGACCACTCAGAAATTTGATTGCAATTTCAAGGGAGTAGTATACTTGGCACATTGCCAGAGGTGCTCCGCCTTTTATATCAGTAAAAACGACAGAAAGCTCAAGGAAAGAGTATATGAGCACCTATATAGTATTCGGACGAACAAGCAAAAAAATGCATTGGCTAGACATGTAACAGAATTTCCCAGTCATTCTTTCAAGTTTAGAGCAATTGATTGTATTTCACTGGATGTGAGGGTTGGACCTACTGCATTATTGTTGGAAAGGCTGGAACTAATATGGCAATTACATACTTGTGCCTGTCAGTTTCCAGGCCTGAATGAAATATATTCAACTGTGTGTATTTTAAAATTGAAAAGTCTTTTAAGGTAATATTATATGTATTTTTAATGAATTGTAGATATGTACATTTTTTGTGGAGGGGGTATTTGATCGATTGATTGATCGGGGTATTATGTATGTGGGGATCTTGGAACTGTAATTAAGTTTAAATAAGTGCTTTGCTGTTCCTTCTAAATTAACTTATTTATTTATGTATTAGTGTATTGATGAATTCAGCAAACATAGAAACTTGATTGGTTGTATTTTGTAGCAATTATTAATTGATTTTATAATATTTTTAAATTTCAACTTGTTAGATATTGTGTATATACATATATAGTTATATCTTCATGATTAATTGGTTAGAGTTGTTTGAATGGTAATTTTAGTTATGTCTTTTGTCCTGATTGGTGGTTGGGGAAATTGATAACTGTTAGTATAATTCAAATACCGACCCTGAGTAAATGATTTTTAGTCTGAAGAAGTCTCGCTAATAGCGAGACGAAAAGTGCTTCACATTAAATAAACTGGCATTTCTTGTTCATTTTGGCCATTTCTGTAGCATTTTATTCTTGAATAGAGCAGTTTCAAGGTGTTCTCCAGCTTTCTTGTTTTAACAAATCAACAAGGCATTTAAAATTTGAGAAACAAATGTTTGCTTGAGATTATTGAACTGATAAGTGACTACTGGACCAAGATGTATAAAGATTTGGACCTCTCAATTGCTTTCTTTATATGGTTATGACACATGGAAGAGTTTTATGGAACACCTAAGGCATGTTCACTGGCTACATGGTCTAGAACTAGTGATTAATGAACTGCGTTTAGATGGATTACTGGCCGAGAATGAGAATACAGTGGAGGTAAAGCTGCTCAACAACACAATTCTTTTTTTTAAATAAAGCTATTGTATTATAATAATGCACATTGGCATGATTGTTGGTAATTTATACATTTTCATATGAGGGCTATAGTTTGGCCACTCAAGTTGTGCCTTATGACCTAGCAACACCCCCATCTAATGTGGATGAATTTTCTATTCCCTAATATACTTTGTTGGTGTAATATCCTGCTAGTGATGCTTAATTTTGCTCTATTTTCCTAGGTTTATTTTTAAAAGAGGAATGGTATGTCTGTACATCCATTCATTTGCAAAACTGATATGCTTTTGTATGTGCTGACTAAGATGGATGTACCAGTGTGTCATTTACATAGTGAGGGGAAAACTGGATTTTTTACACTGAATTTCCTGTTTCTCCATTTCCAGCTCCTGCGCATTTCATTCTCTGAAGCTGCAATGCTTTGTGACACCTGGTATGACCCATACCAGCAGGGTCCTCCTTCAGGAATAGCCTTGCATACGTGTAGTCACACTTTGCATGTGCAGGTTTTAGGTGGTTTGAGCTGCCACACATCTTTAAATAGGATGGGCCAGAAGAAGACTTTTCTTTAAGCCCTGTATGATATGGTTGGCTAGCATAACAAGAAGGAATATGCAGTGGCATCATGAGGAAAATGGTGATGCTTCTCTCAAAAACAAGCTGTTCCAGACTGCAGCACTGGGTTACCAGCATAGCATCACTGACACCACCATTGTTTGTTCCCTATTCGTGCCACACAACACATCTCTCACACCTCCCTGCAAGAGGCAAAAAGGCTCTGCTTCATCATTCCAGATCTCCCACACCAGCTCCAACAGGTGCCCTGAGCCATTACTTGAACTCAGGTCACTCATGCTATAGTCAGTGTTTTATATATTTATGCCACATAAGCTGACATAAGGAAATCATTAGTGATGCATGAACTAGCATTCTGCTAATTTTTTTGGCCCACTCAGTTCTTATCTGTACCAGTCCAGCCCCAGTGCCTCACATTCATGCTGAGTCTACCAGCCATCCTCCCCCCAGACATACTCCCATATTGCTAAGGTCAGTTGTGGATCTCAAGGGTATCCTGGGGAGTCAAGTTTGTTTGTGCATCCATCCTGGAAATGTTGATTTAAGCCCTACCCACTTCCCTTCACCTGTCCCTATGCTCATTGTTTGCATCCGAGGGCAACTCCCCTCTTTGGACCATGTCTCTCCTTAGCAGTGTATCAACAAGCAACCTCCCATCCAGGATGGGTATACCCATTCTCTGACAATCCATCAGTTGTCAAAGCCACAAACTGAATCCAGGTTGGCTGGGCTGTAGTTATGGCTTTATCCCTCCATGCCACCAGAGCAGCTGCTCTACTCTGCTCATGGTTAATCTTTCTGTAACAACTTATGCTCAGACAAATACGCAACTTTGCCGAAAACTAATATTTATTATTGAGCACTGATATCCATTACATAAATACTTTGTGGTGAGAAAGCACTTTGTAGGCACAGTATAATGGAAAGTTACAGGAAGTAGTGAGTTCATAGGTTCATAGGAGATTACTAGGCTAATGACTCAAGAGCGTTTACAAGCCTAGCCAGTTTTACATAGATTTTACCCAATTTTCTACCCCTAGAGGAAAGATAATAAGGGTCAGCAAGTGGGGTTTTGACATTTTTTTACAGACTACCTCTGTCCATAGAGGACATGGACACCACCCCAGGAGGGAATTTGCAATTTCCCATCCATTGGTCCACACTGCACTTGAAAATGGTCAGGGAACTGTTTCACATGAATAGGAAGCCTTTTCCAGAGGAAGGGTAATCTCTGGGACACACATCTGTCTCTCCAGCATGATCTGTTCATGTCAGAGATCAGATTTAGATCCTTGGGGTGGGTAACCCTCATGCGGTTAGTTTTGAAAATATGCAACAGTTTTATCAGGCTGGGTTACAGTCTACCTTGTAGGTAGGAAATTGAATACAGTGATAGGGCTTTTAATTGGTCTGCATATGACATGTTTGTCATACCCTGTATTTTTTTGATGCGAAACCTCTGAGGATGCCCCAGTTATTGCAGGTGCCTGTTGAGGTACATGCCAAAGAGTGCATTGCACTCGATTTTTGGTCTAATGAGGGCCGAGTGCAGTGGTACCATGATATCCTTAGCTCTGGATGCCATGCCCTTACTTATAAGCTGATCCACATAGAAGGATTTTCTCATCAGATGGTGGTCAAAGTTTAGATTACTATCTATCCGAGTACCCACATCTCTCACCATTGGGTCCACTTTCGGGGTGGTGCTTTCAATGTAATTTTCAAGGGTATCTGAGTTCCCAAAGGATATTATTATGCACTTCCTCACATTTAGTTTGAGGCCATGGGAGAGACACCAATCATTAGTCTGTGTCAGTCCTTTCTGTAGGATAGGAACATCGTTTGGGGAGTCAATGATTGTCCTAACTTGCAGTCATCAGCAAACATGGTCAGCCAGAGGCCATCTGCATTTGCTTTGACATTAGAGAAGTACATCCCAAACAGGAGAGGGGCCCAACATTGAGCCCTGTGATACTTCACTGGTGATTGGCTCCTTGCTGGTTGTACATTCCCCCACTCTAATAGCATGTATCCTATCCATGAACCATTTGTCTATCCATCTGGTGACGTAGTGGTTTGTGCACAATTTTTTGAGTTTATCTGTAATGGCTGAGTGGGTATTGTGTCAAATGTCTTGGCCAAGTCAAAGTAGGTGGTATGCACTGACTTACCCTCATCCATGGCCTTGGTGACTTTCTCAAAGAAGTCTAGCAGATTGAATAGGCAGGATCTGGCCTTGATAAAGCCGAACTGGGTCAGGTCTAGAGTCTGGAGATTTTCTATGTCATTGTCAATCAGGTCCATATTTATACTTTCCATAGCCTTGCATATCAGGCTAGCAAGAGTTATGGGTGAGTAGTTTCCTAGGTCTGTTGATGGTCTTGTTTCTTGGTCTGTTGTGCTTATCCTTTGCTTGGGAGGCTATTTTAGTCTGGTATTTAGCTTTTGAAGATTTGACTAGTTCTTTGATTTGCTAGTTGAGACTAATGAGATTTTTTTTTCTCTATTCTGCACCACCCCTCTTACTTCTAGATGGGAGTTTCTTCTTTCTGTTGTATAGTCTATTGATACCAGGGGTCAACCAGGGTGATGTGTTTTTCTGGCTAGACCAAGATTTTGTTCAGTCAGGTACTGCTGCTTCTATACAGTTGTTTTAGTGGTTGTGCAGGGCAGTCGTGCATACTTCTGCATAATCCTCCATGTTTTGAGGGTTGAGGGAGCTTTAAAAGTACCTGAGGTATCACTTTATAGTAGGTAATTTGCCTTGGAAAAATTCTTTAGGGTTTTAGGGTGTACCATTACATTTATTTCAAAGGAGCTAGATTTATAATCCAATCTTACCAATGAGGACATTACAATGGGGGAGAGGGGGTGAAGCAATGCTGCCCCATGTTTATGAGTACTATGTCAAGGATATTTGAGCCCCTAGTGAGAGTGTAGATCAGCTGTTCCAGAGCATTTGCATTGGCAAAGTCCCCAGAATCTCTAAAGCTTCAAGCTATTGGTCTTGAATGTTTCCTATTTTACACAGGGGTAGTTAAAATCTCCCACGAGTAGTGTGTTGGGCCAAATGGTTGGGTACTTGTAGCTAGCAAAGTTATGGTGTGGGATTTTGCCTTTGGTCAGCTGGAACTAGATTAGCTCAAGCAGGTCATCCTGCTTGACCAGTCTTGAGGTGTGATTGTTTTTTTTGTAAATGGAAACACCTCCTCCTTTCATTTTTTGCTTTTCAGAGGGAGGTCTAAATGTGGGATAGGCATCATAGCCTTGCTCTGCTGGGGTGCTTTCTGCTGCCTAGCACTGCTTCTCTGTAACTGCACAGATGTCAGCATTCTCCATGGCGAGGTGACCTTCCAGGGAGTGCACTTTCTTGTTAAGTCTCCTAGCATTGAGCAGTAGTACCTTCAGTTTGGCATTAGAAGAAACTGTTATGTTGGTAGGTCTGCTAGTTTGGCACTGCCTAAAATAGGCTAATGCATTGGCTAGTATTTGAAAACCTATCAGTGACAGGAGAAGTCCACCTCTGTCAAAGCATTGTGGTCTATTGATCATGTCGCCCCAGTCAGACAAATACTGGATCCCTTTGGAATGACACCAGTAGCTAAGCCAGTTATTAAAGTCAGTCATTTTCTCTTTGTATTGTGGTATCATTCTTCCTGAGGGTAGAATGCTGCTCAGTACGAGGCTCACACCCACCTGCGATACATATTCAGAGAGGTCCATTATGTCTCCCTTCATATAGTCCTGGGAAGTACATCTCAGGAAATTCACACCCATGGGTACTATGACTGAGTCATACTGGTACTTGTGATTAATGACCTGAGTGCTTGCGTGATCTGGCGAATCTGACCCCTGACAGACAATTGACTGTAACCCTTTCTTTAACCAGCCTGGTGGTGGTGGTGGGGGCAACTGTTTGTCTCACAATGGAGTCTCTTATAACCAAGATGTTTGAATGTGTGGTGTTTCACCTTAGGAGCATTCTTCTGGAGACACTGTGAGGTGTATATTTATGTGTACTGGTTGGTGCTGACTTGGTTTTGTTTGCATGTGGTTTCTGATGGCAGTGTATGGGAGGCCTCTGATGTTTTGGTAAGTTACTTGTGGGTACCTCCACACATGTGAGTTTATGTGTCAAGCCGTTATTTAGTTATGGAAATGATGTGTGTATGCTGACATCCTGTCTGTCATTTGACTTGTCAGAATGTAAGAGTCATGTCTTAATTTTCATTGTGTAACTGTGTCATCACCTCACAGTAAGACGCTGTCTGGTTCGATTCTCAGCTAGAGTGTCTTCTGCGTGAAGACATGCACAAATGGGTGTACCTTCGTTGAAGGTTGTGCATCAGGGCTGGTAACTCGACATGTAAAAATCAACTACCAATCATTAGCGGACCGGAGTTCCGCTGTGGCGATCCCTAACCCGGAAAAGCCGAAAGACACAACTGCATCTCTCAAGTACTGTTTTTGTTTGTTTCAGAATTAGGTGGTTGTCAGTATACATGTGAAAATTGCTACATTGGCTCAGCCAATGTCCACCAGGCTGGCCACAGAGATAGCAGGAAAGTGCCTGTCCATGGTTTCAGGCTTTGTACTATGGGTTTAATCAGGGAGAAGAATGAGTAGACTTGACTGGACTGGGATGACAGCACGTGGACAAAGAATGTGTGCTATACTCAGTGTGAACTGCAGCTATCCAACAAAGTGATGCCACTCTGCGCACAGCTCAGTTGCTCCTAGAGCAGTAGGGGGATGGGGGAAGGGTTCAGAGATATTTAATTCTAAGGGAAATTTTAACTTGAAAGCATTTGCATCTATACAGGGCACTGCTAACCACCACTGCACAGAGAGCAGCCTAGCACAAATACTGGGGTTATATAGACTCAGAAAAATAAATTTTAAAGCAGCAAAGCCTACTGAATAATCAGGAAAACACACAGCAGCAACCCCCAACTCAGAAATGTTTGCTATAGTACACTTCTGCTACAAGAGTGTAGTCAGAAAACCCTCTTAGTGTAAAAATGTTGGGTTTAGAGTGCAAGTGCAGGGAAAACACACAATCTAGATACCAGAATCTTGTGAAACTAACAGATACAATGTAATTAATTTTAATTTTACATCCATCGAAACCTGGCTTACAAACTCCCAGCTAATACGAAATCCTAAAAAGACCCATCTTATGCTCTTCCATCCTTCCAAAGCAGTACCTACTCCCTTATTCTCTATTTCTGCATCAGATAATACCCCTATCTCCCCCATCACACAAACCAAATTACCAGGGGCTTGGTGGTTCACTACTGTGACTATGATATATAGGGTCCTGGGTTCAAGACCTGCATGGCTGTTTATTGGGTTGGGAGGGTAGCCTAATGGTTAAGGTGTTTGCCTTATAAACACAAGGTGCAGTGTTTGAGTCTCACAAGGGATAATTGTCTAGGTTTAAAATGGCTTGCAAGGGCAGTTAGCCTAGTACTAATCTATGAACCTATGAACCTATTATTCACAATAATATGAAATTTGACAAACACATAGCTCATACAATAACCAAAATCAACAAAAAACTAGGTACTCTTTACAGATGTAAAAACTTCCTAACCATCATCAGTAAAGTTACTCTAGCTTGTACTCATCTTCTCTCTACCTTACTGTATGCTTCTCCTGTCCTAGTTAATCTAAACAAGAGCAATTTAAACAAGCTATCAGTATGCTACAACAAAATAGCAAAATTCGCCACAAACCCACCACTGTGAGTCCCTAAAACAGCTTTCCTGGCTGGAACTCCCTAACACCTTAGCTCTAAACCAACTTCTTCTGGGTCATCAAATATTGTACCAACCTGACAAAACTCCAGCCATAAAAGACCTGATCACCCTCTACTCCAATAACCGTGAACTTAGATCCACTAACAAGGCACTAATCGTAATATCCAAAAGCCATTACAGCTCTGGTGACTCCCTGTATTCTAGCAACATTGCCAAGACTTGGAACTCCTTATCATTACAAATCAGGTTACAACCTAATAAAACCATTATCAAAAAACAACTTATTTCCCACCTAAACAACTCCTGGACATGTAACTGCCTAGCACTTGGCTGACATAATCTAACTCCTTTCCCCTACCCACTATCCAACCTCCTCTTTAAGACTACCACAGATGCACTATATATTATCACATGTTACTTGTAACTGCCTAGCACCTGGCTGACATATTCTAACTCCTTTCCCCTACCCACTATCCATCCTCTTTAAAACTCCCGCAGATGCACTATATATTATCACGTTACTTGTAACTGCCTAGCACCTGGCTGACATATTCTAACTCCTTTCCCCTACCCACTATCCAACCTCTTTAAAACTCCAGCAGATGCACTATATATTATCACACGTTACTTACCAACTCACTGCCACCTACTCCCCACTGTCCCATCTATACCCACTAATTCTCCCATAGACTAAGTTGAAAAGCTTTCCCTTAAAATGTCAATGTACCTCATATGAACTTGTCTATATCCTCTTCCTTTTTTAGTTTTCATTTCTTGTCTTATCTTCAGTACATCTTTGAGATTATCTCTGCTAAACATACTGTATGAACAACCAGCATAGGTTACTACCTGCTATACTTTTAATTGTATGTCTAAATCTCTATGCTTATGTAAATATCTTATGCAATCATATGTTATTATCTGATATATTTTTATAAGTGAATGTGAAAACCACAATGCTCATGTGAATGTCTTATGTATGGTATGTTAGAAATTGTTCTGGAGCTTTTCTCCCCGGGCCTCCGGTGAAAACGGACAGCTCTGTCCAGTTATACCTCCCCAGTAAACAAATGTAAAATAAATAAAATAAATAAATAAATGAAGTGAGTACTTCAGCAGCAGTGGAAACAGTTTATCATTAAAACACTAATAAAGTGTGAGAAATATGACAAATAATACACGATTCTTATGAAATACAGTAGAAATAATCAGCAGAGGAGCAAAATGATACTTGTTTTCATTCTTTTAACAGCAGATCACTTCAGATGCAGCAGATTCTCTGTAACTCTTAAGACAAAGTAGCCAAACCAAGAGCAGCTCTGAGGAATTGAGCACAGACCCACACACATACTGGGCTTATATAGAATCAGAAAAACAAGTTTTACAACAGCAAGGCACAGACCACTCAGGAAAACACACAACAAGGTTTCAGCTATCAGCCCCCAACTCAGCTAGGTTTGCAACAGCACACTTCTGCCACAAGAGTAAAGTCAGAAAACACTTTTAATGCAAAAATGCTGGTTTTAGTGCTCAAGTATAGGGAAAACACAGAATCTAGATACTAGAGTCTTGTAAAACTAGCAGACACAATGTAATTAGTACTATAGCTGCAGTGGAAACAGTTCAGCTTTGAAACACTACTAAAGTGTAAGACAATGCACCTTTAGAAGACATTTCATTCTAGTGCAAATTGCATGCAAAAAGTGTTTCATGATAAATTTGCTAGACAAGGAATGTTGCTTCATATGCATTCCTATCATAGTTAGGAAAGGAAATTGTATATTTTCTAGTGAGGAAAATATTGTTGCTATTATAAATGTTCTGTCACCCTGTTATATATTGTTGCTATTATAAATGGTCTGTCATCCTGTTATTCCTGTCCAAATATCTAGAAAGTTTAGCTATACAAAGCCTTACTGTGCTTCCCTTGGTACTGCTTTGTCAAACAGAACACAGAAAATATTAAAGACAAACAATTACCTTGTATGGTACAGAGACCACAGGTCATAGCAGTGCAGGTGGTTGGTAGGTACAATACAGCAGCAGCGGTGGCACTGTTAGATTTAATATGAAGTATTATCACGTGAGAAAAATAAGCATCAGTTACAAATACTAGAAAAATATGTATTGTCTTAAAAAACAGTACAGACAATACCCTGTTAATGTTTAAATATACTTTACCATATCAAACCATACTGTATGGTACTGTGTTAGAATACGCCCACCTTGCTGTGCCATGCTTCAGCATATCTTACTGTATTAACCATAGTTTGCAGTGCTGTACCATACTGTAGAATGCTCTGTCATAACATGCCATATCATACTTTATACCACACTGCACCTTGCTGTGCTGCATCATACCACACCATAATGTACCATGCCACACCAAATGATACTCTACCATGTATGCATGCCATGCTGTCTTCTACCATACCATACTGTACTGTGCTCCACTATACCACACCATGCTGTACTAAGCCACACCATATTATGCCATAGCACTTAATATGATAATATACCATACCATGCCTGAACCAAAATTAGCCAAGACAGATTGAACACTAGGCAACCATGTCCAGTATTTGGTTGCAGATAATGTCTGGTTTCAAAAAACATCTGTTTCCAAATGTGCTAACCTATTGTACTGAAATATGCACAACATTTGGTTGCAAACCCTGGTACCTGCTGAGGGATAAAGCCCTGATTGTGCATTAGATGACTTATGTTTGACTAGATGTACAGGTGTTGAAGGTGATGGGTGGAGAGGATGCCTATGAGCAGCTGAAGCCAGCTCACCTATGGCGGGGAAAGGGGAGCTCCTGCATTAAGATCCTGGTGAGCTCAGAATGAAAGCTGTATACCACTTGTTTGGCAGGTCACATGTGTGGTCGTCTACCTGCGACTCATGAAGGCAGCCATTGTGGAGCTTGCAAGGCTGGTGCAGGGTGCCGTGTGTTAGGGCATACTCCATGGCAGCAGTCTGATGCTGCATACTGTCCTTGATATCTGATATCTTGGATCTGATAAATGAGGAGAGGAGCAATGTGTCAGCTGACAGTCATCTCTGGGAAGGTTATGGAGAAAAGCATATGGTTGCAAATAATAAGTATTTCCAAATGTGCTATCCTACTGTATGAAGTCCAGATTAAGTGGCAAATTGTGCTGTTTCCCCTTGCAGATGAAACTGTCCACTTATTGAAGCATTATTTGCTGTGTCCACCTGATTTGTGTCGCTGCTTGACTGCCCCATTGCCTGGTGTGACCTGTGTAGTGTTTTAGATACTGGGGAAACATATGTAGGTAACAGTTACTTCCTGAATGAAGTTTTGTCATCTGTACAGTGAACATTGCATCAATGCTATGCAGTTCTAAAAACACAACATAGCTCAATAGCTTTGTTCATGCTTGAAATGTTTCACTGCACTTGGTTTATTTCTAATTTGACTTTTAGTATGCCCTTTTTGGGGTGTGTGCTGAAAACACGCAGCCAAGTTCAGATGGAATTCAAGGAAGACAGACAGACATAGAGACCTCTCTCATACTTAATGTGTTAGTGAGTGAAGACAGACATTTAATGAAATGTGTCTACATTGTTCTGGCAGTTCATGCATGGTCAGCATCATCACACAAGTGTTTTATGTGCTTCACTTATTACTAAGTAGGCATTTAGTGCGGTATTTGTTGCGGTTGCTGGTAGCTTTTAAGGTTACAGGGAGCTTTAAGGAGGGACTATTTGACAGAGCTCTTGCCCTGCTTGCAGACAGCTGTACAGTACTTTTTTTTAATTGCTTACTTTTGTCTTTCTTCATTTTGTTATTACTTTCACTTTTGTGTCCCTTTAGACATTATATTCATTGTCTTCCTAGATGCTTACTCAGAATAAGCATCCTTATTTTCCTAGTTACAGAAGCAATCTATTTACACAATAGGATCTGCAGTTCTCGTTTATTCAGTAGTCCTGCCTTTTAATGGGCATTGCTTTTAGCCTTTTGCCCATGTTTATAGTCACAGATGCAGTAAACTGTCTTCAGTTTTTGACAAATTCACCTCCTACAAACTTGATGCTGTTATTACCTGGGCTACAACAAAGGAATAACTGTCAAGGGTGGGAATTTTATGTTTGAGTTCGACCTACTATAGATGCTGTTTTACCAATTCAGTCCAGATGTGTCTTACAGTGTTACCACTTATAAGTGATTTATGAACAGTCTTCCTTTTGTTTGGCTGCTATCTCAACTGTTATACCCCTCTTTTTAAATCCATAATTATTGTTTATTACTTTCTGTCTTCTGTTATAGACAGGAAATATTCTGTCATGTTGGTTGGGGGTAGTGGAGGTGGGAGCCTGTGCTTACTGTCATTAATAGTTTTTGAGAATGCAATCCTTAGGGCAATTCATTTACTGCATGATGCAAGCATATTTATCATATGTTGCAGAACCTGGTTATCTGCTTTGTTTATGACTTAGACTGACAACATTTACTAGATGAATGACTTACATGTTAGTTTACTCAAATGAAGATGGAAATATTTGCAGCTCTTCAGTCATATCTACACATATAAATAAGCAATTTTAATGCATTAACTTGTCTTATTTAGATTTATTTCAATAATGAAATGCTACACAGCAACAAATTTCATTCTTAGAATTATTAATCTCTGCAGAATTAATCCTGATGCATGTTTCCGACTATTGATTCAGTGTAACAATTTGAACATTCTCCTATATATTATTGGTTTAACAACAATATTTAAAAGCTTTCTCATCAATAATGTTTATTAGAAGTGAGTAGAGTGATTACTTTTCTTTCTAGTAAGCTTGGGCTGCATATATTTCATTTTTAGACAGAGTAATTAGTACAGAGAGCTTGGTGTGTGTGTGTGTGTGTGTGTGTGTGTGTGTGTGTGTGTGTGTGTGTGTTACTGAAGCTTTTGCTTAATTAGATATTATTTTGTTACTAATTGTTTAACTTGGTTATACATTTAGGTGGTTGTTGGTATAGAGCAATTTATTTTTGCCTTCTATTATAATTTCAGTTTATAATTTTATTGAACTTCTTTGTAGTGTTGCTTGTTTCCTTAAACATATTAGGTAGGATTAAAGGAAATTTGGTTTAGAAGTTAATAATATGAATTTAGTGGGATCGGATTGAGAGGATATCTAATGCAAACTACCTGAATTATCAATTTTGTTTTTTCAAGAGTGTGAGTGTTTTTGTTTTAAATCATTAAGCATTGTATCCAGTAGTATTACATCAAAATCAGATCTGCTACTTCATTATTATCTACGCCCTTATGAAGACTATATATTATACCATGACCCCCCCCCAAAAAACGTGCACGCTGATTGGCCAGCGTGCACATTGTAAATCGAGTTATACTAATGGAAAAAGGTCCGGTCGCCCGGACTTTTTTCCATTAGTATAACTCTACTTTTAAAACACTGTCTCGCTATGTTAAATGGGTTTAACATAGTGAGACAGCTTTAAAATAAGCAACGGAGATCTCCATTGCTTATTGTAAAGCTGTCTCGCTATGCTAAACCCATTTAACATAGCGAGACAGGTTTTAAAAAAAAGCAACAGAGAAAGCAAGATCTCCATTGCTTTTTTTACTGTTTCGCTATGTTAAATGGGTTTAACATAGCGAGACAGTTTTAAAATAAGCAACGGACATCTCCGTTGCTTATTTTAAAACTGTCTCACTATGTTAATCCCATTTAACATAGCGAAAACAGTAAAAAAAAAGCAACGGAGATCTTGCTTTCTCCGTTGCTTTTGCTCAACTCTGATGTACTGCGCAGGCGCGCAGTACATCAGAACTGCCGCGGATGCCAGACATCTGCGGAAGGGCAGTAAACAGGCATTATACTATGCCATTATTTAAGAAAAGTAATAGTTTCTTTTCTTAAATAATGTCATGGTATAACAGCAATAACCCACTTCTGGGTGTGGGTAATGCTGTATTTACCCACGGTTGGCTTTGTTTGGTCCCTCGGGCTTCTCCCTCTGGACCAAACCACGCCAACCGTGGTTAAATCCAGCATTACCCACACCCAGGCATGGGTTATTGCTATAATACCTTTCTTGGTACTTCACTACATTTTACACAACAGCTTCCACAGTATTTCATTGTTCAGCAAATTGTTTTGCATTTCTCTATTTGATTAAGCTGTTTTCATGTGAGACCTAAATGGTAATCAGTATATCAGGAAAAAAAAGCTTTTCAGCACATATTTTAAAGCTTCATACCTGTCAGGGATAGGGTTAGGTTGTCTTAACATACTATTCTTATGCAAAAATTTTAACAGGCGATTTGAAATTGGCTCAGAAAGTTATGTTAAGAGGAACCAAAAAGAAAAAAGAAAATGCTAATAAAACAAAAATGATAGTAATAAATAAATGATAGATACAAGCAATATCTTATCAAAGAAATATAGAATTACCTTTAAAAACTTATGACCGAGGAAGTATTACAAGAGAAAGAACCAAAAATTAACACCTAAAAATCTAAGAAATAAAAAAAAAATCGGAAAAGAAGAAGAGTTTTTGTATAGTGTAGTACATACACAGAAAAGACAGCTTTATTCTGGCAGAGGCATACAGACATAGCATTATTTTTACAAAGAATAGAATGAACATAAGAACAGAATGCATTAAAAATGACTTCAATTAGAAATGCAATAAATTAAAACTGGTGTGACAAACCAAATGAGAAGTGAGGGGTTCCTTTTGGGGCCTCAGATACAGACAACTTTTCAAGCATAACAAATCAATAAATGCTTAAGAAATGACAAAAGAGTTAAAGCTGGGAAACGTTAGCAAGGACAATTTGTAACAGAAAAAAAAACTTTCTTTAGGAGACAAAGTTGAAAATCCCAGATATAATTATTCAGTTGCAGAAAGAGCAGGAATCAGATTTTTATAAAATATCTTTACACAAGAAAGAGTCCAAGATAGAGTCACTCACATGATAACAAATGTTCAGATATATTAATGTGGGTGACAGAAAGAGACTACATAATGTGCATAAAAACAGAATTAGAGAGAGAATGCAGTAACTGGAACCATTAAGAGAAATCTATGTGATATAACAGAAATAAAAAAGGAATATTTTACTGTGCAACTAACCTAATAATAAAGTCTTATCAAGAAAGGGAAGAATCAAAATAATAAAATAAAAGAAAGTTTCAAGTAGAACTTCACTTGTTTCCTGAGGGCATTCTACAGGAAGTTCCAAAACATCTTTCTGTGACATATCCTCTTCAGCTGCATCCTGTGTCATCTGTTTGTCTTAGCTATGGGAACTCACTGGCCTATCAGTCCACATTATTAACTGCATCAGAGTTGCCATCATTTCCCTTTCTTTCCCCTAACTGAAATCATTCACTTCACAGGTAATCCATAACTTTAGTTTCTATTTCTTTAACTTTTTCATTACTAATCCTCTTTTCTACTTTTCCCTTTTATTTTCTTATTTTTTTGTATTGTAAAATTGTCCATATCCAGATGCCCTTGTCTGTATATCTCTTCAGATATCTTTGAAGCTGTTTTTGATATATTAATTAATTTTCTTTCTCCTTTACATAAATATTGCATCATATTAAACATCTTAAATCTCTTTTTCCTTCCCATGTCCTTATTTCTTCTTCAGATGTCTCCCACTTCACCTGTTTCTTCTTACTTTGGGGACTCCTTGTTCCATCATGCTGTGACATAACCTGTGTTTGACTTTCTACACTAAATCCTTCACTTTGTGGGTGTTTCATAGCTTCACCTTCTGTTTTTTAAGTTCTATTTTACTAATATTCTGTTCTATCTTTCCTCTTTGTGATCTTATTTTTGTATTGTGAAATGTTCCATATCTGGGAGCCTTTGCCTGTATTTCTCTTCAAATACCTTTGGAGCTGCCTTTTTGTATTGATTAGTTTGGCTTTCTGCATTGCATGAATATTATAGTGCATCAGATCTCTCTTTCTTTCCCATGTCCATATTTTTGTTTTATACCGGTCAAAAATCTTTAGGTTTTGTTTTGTACATTTTTGCTCTTTCTCAATTGCTTCTTTTTCCAAGTGGCCCAAGGTTTCTTGGTCTATATAATATTTTTCATGAATCTGTTGTATTAATGAACACAAATTTGCGTCTGAAGCATTTGAATATTTTCTCTTGTATAAGTATTTTTCTTTCCTCTAATTTCTCTTACTCTTTTTGAATAACTTCTATCTAGAAATTCTGGGCTTTCTGCATAATAGTAGTTATAATAGTAAAAGTAATTCTTTATTATCTTCAATAGTCCATTCTTTCATCTTTATGGCTCTTTTTGGCTTGACAGCTTTTGTGGACTACTACTTCCTTGTACTGGGGGGATGGGTGGTGGGGGGTGGAGGTCATCCTCTTCCTTAGCCTGGCCTAATCCCATTGTAGGAATGTTTCATGTCATTTTTCCATTCCTGGCCCCAGTACATTCTCTAGGACTGAGCACTATTTTTATCCTGGGACTTTTGCACGCAGCTGTCTTTTTTATTTTTTAATCTACTTCTGTCTGTGATGTATGCTATATAAAATAAAATCTATATAAAGTGAATATAAAAAGTTTACATACCCCTGTTAAAATGTCAGGTTTTTGTGATGTAAAAAAATGAGACATCAATAAATCATTTCAAAACTTTTCCCACCTTTAATTTAACCTATAGCCTGTACAATTCAATTGAAAAACAAACAAATCTATTAGGGGAAAAAATATAAAAAATAAAAAATGTACAATAAGCTGGTTGCATAAGTATGCACACCCTAAAACTAATACTTTGTTGAAGCACCTTTTGATGTAATTATAGCATTCAGCCTTCTTGGGTACACACCTGCCATCACTTAAAGAGACTCTGACTAACCCCAAATAAAGTTCGGCTGTCCTAGTAGGATTTTCCTGACATGTACTCGGTTGCCTGCTACAGCAAAAGCCATGGTTTGCAGAGTGCTTACAAAGCATCGAAGGGATCTCATTGTTGAAAGGTATCAGTCAGGAGAACGGTACAAAAAAATTCCACAGCATTGGATATACCATGTAACAAAGTGAAGACAGTCATCAAAAAGTGGAGACAATATGGGACAACAATGATGTTGCAAAGAACTGGATGTCCCTCCAAAACTGATGAAAAGACAAGACAAAAACTGGTCAGGGAAGCTGCCAAGAGACATAAAGCAACACTGAAGGAGCTGCAGGAATTTCTGGCAAGTACTGGTCGTGTACTACATGTGACAACAATCTCCCGTATTCTCCATATGTCTGGGATATGGGGTATGGTTGCAGGTTGCAAGACGGAAGCCTTTTCTTACACAGAAAAACATCCAGGCCCAGCTAAAACTTACAAAACAATACCTCAAGTCTCCCAAAATCATATGGGAAAATGTATTATGGTATGACGAGACCATACCTCTCAACTGTACAGATGTTTGCAGAATATCCAGATTTTTGCCTTATATTTTTGGTCCGTTTTTTCATAAAATTGTGTTTTTCTAGCAAATTAGTAGCAAATCATTGAAGACTGAAATTAGAAAATAATGCCAGACGTTTGAATTTCAGACTTCATACCTTTCAGAAAATTCATGCTAATGCAAAAACTGTTATTCTATCAACTTTCTAAGTTTGTAAGAGCAATATATAAAAATGGCCCCTATTTTGGGGCCTTTGTCCCACTTTTATTAATGGCTTTGTCCAGATTTCTTGCTCTATGAGGTTGAGGTGTGTGGACGAGACCAAGGTTGAACTTTTTGGCCACATTTCCAAAAGGTACGTTTGGCTCAAAAACAACACTTTGCATCATGAGAAGAACACCATCCCCGCAGTGAAGCATGCTGGTGACAGTAACATGCTTTGGGGTTGCTTTTCTTCAGCTGAAACTGGGGCTTTAGTCAAGGTGGAGGGAATTATAAACAGTTCTAAATACCCATTACTTTTGGCCCATAACCTTCAGGAATCTAATAGAAAACTGAAGATGACGAGGAATTTCACCTTTCACCATGACAATGACCCCAAGTATACATCCAAATCAACAAAATAATGGCTACACCAGAAGAAAATTAAAGTTTTGGAATGGGCCAGCCAGAGCCCAGACCTAAATCCAATAGAAAATCTGTGGGGTGACCTGAAGAGGGATCTGCACAAGAGTTGTCCTCACAATCTGACAGATTTGGAGTGCTTTTGCAAGGAAGAGTAGGTAAATATTGTGAAGTCAAGATATGCCAAGCTGACAGACTCCTACCCAAGAAGACTGAATGCTGTAATTAAATCAAAAGGTGCTTCAACAAATTATTAGATTAAGGGTGTGCACACACATGCAACCAGTTTATTGTACATTTTTTATATGTTTTCCCTAACAGATTTGTTTGTTTTCAATTGAATTGTACAGGGTATAGGTCACATTAAAGGTGGGAGAAGTTTTGAAATGATTTATTGTGGTCTCTTTTTTATATCACAAAAACCTGGCATTTTAACAGGGGTGTGTAAACTTTTTATATCCACTGTATCAGTGTTGTCTTGGTGAGATTTTGTAAAAAAAACAGTGAAGGTACTCACAAAGACTTTAGGATGAATTCAGTTACAGCATTACTACTCTCCTTTGCTTGCTGATTTTATCATCTCTCCATCCAGACCCCTTCTTCTACTATAAAGGAGAGGAAATGAGATACAAGTAATGTCAGCATCCATATTTCTGAGAAGAGGAAATCACTTGAGCTGATCAGTGTACTTTCCTCTCTAGGAAGGATACCTAATTTCAAAGATAAACATTATTGGCTACATTAATTGACCTAATTGATGACAACAGACCCTCCAGCTTTGCCAGGGATGGCCTATATCCCTCAGCTCATGGCTTTTGCATTCTGACTAGAACCTTTTCTTCCCCCATAGTGCCTTTTATAGACAATGTCCAGCTTATAGCAAATCTGAGTTTGAACAATGTCAGGATCACTTAAATTAATGCTTGAAGCTTAAACGTAAAATATCATAGCTTCAGGCAACGTCACTCTTGAAGTCTTCCATACTTCCATAATTACTAAGACCTGGTTTTAGAAAAGGGTTAGCATTCCCTTCTTTCCACGGTGATGTGCCTAGCACATACACTAATCACTGGAGTCTAGGGGTGTATTCATATTTATTAGGCCCCCCATTGTCTTGAAGCAGATTTTGCATGTATATTCTAACCTTTAACATTTAACGTTCTAGTCGTTATCAACAAAACTGCCTACTACACTAGTGCTAACTGCAGATTTCCTTCCATATCCCTTATAGTACGTACTGATCACCTAAGCTTGAAAAGCTACCCATCAGCCTCCAGTAAATGGAATACATTCATTTGGTTGGAAAACTCAAAATATTAAAGCCCAGATGTGGAAAGCTCAAAGTACTGAAAGCTTATTTAATGCAGGGAGCATGCCTCTTTTACCCATGTCCCACATGCCCTGATAATGATAGATACCAATACTGGCACTACACAGCAGTGGGGAAAGGGCAGATTTCCATTTTTAATATTTTTGAGCTTTCAACAGTTTGTGTTTCAGTATTTTAAGTTTTTTACCCAAATGAATGTACTCCCAATAAATACAATGAGAGATTCACTGAATTTGTAAATACTAACTCTTGAGCACAAATTGTCCCTACATCACAGGGGTAAAACCTCCTTGACATTGTCCTTATAAACTGCTACCCCTTGGCTGTACCTCCCTGGTAAAATCTGGTCATGTAGCTTTACCCTTATCCACATTGCAGACCTTGCCACATATAATAAAAAAGACGCAGTGTCTTGGGATTATTATACAACCAATGTATTACCATTTACAGATATCAGAGACAAGCAGAACTGGCATGAACTTCTGAACTAATCCATTCACCATGCTGCCCTTGACAAACCATACTCCTCAGTATTCTACTCCTTTATGAATAGATGTACAGAACAGGCCACTCCCATCTGCCACAAGAACAGTAATGAATTCAGAAATAAGCCAGTATGGTGCAATGCCCATGTATGTCGACTATATTGGAAAAAGAGAAGATTCATGACTTTTTGTACATGTTGAGGGACAGAAGTTTTGAAGGATGCTGGGAGAAAATAGATTATGATAGAAAATAATATAACATTGCAGATGAGAAAAGCAGACTAAATCTTGTTACATATATAGAAATTAGGGAGAAAATGACTAGTTCTGAAAAATCTGTACAGATTTGGAAGGCAGAATCAGATCCTAGGGCTAAGGAGATATGAAGCTAGGATTGTACAGAATACAATACAGTGGAGGAATTAGATGTTCTTTTTACATCTGAAGAGGTGAAGAGGGTCATAAAATGGCTAAAGAGGGATTGGCAGCAGGCTCTTAGGGCAGTACTAAAAATTTTATAAATTAACTAGGAGTTCAGATTATACAATATATGTTAGTGACAATGAAGGCTCCTCAGATCTGTATTCCTAATCAGGGTAGAACTGTTACCTGAGAAGAAAAAAATGTTGGAACAAGGGGATTTTAGGTCTGTTTCTTTGCATGAAGTGATGTTATGACTATTTCTATGATTAATATCAATGTAAAGATCTTGGGGAAAACATTTTAACCACCAAGATTGAAAACTGTCTCTTCAAACGTATTCAGGTAAGTCTAGAAGCTTGCATTAAGGGGAGAAATCCATAGGCATTTGAAGTAAAGTAGAGACCCGGATACATACATACATAGAAATATTTCAAACACAGGCAATAATGCCTTTCTAGTTTGCCAATATAGCAAAACAGTTATTCCCATAGTAAATGCCCAAGATGTCTCTAAATTATCTAAACTAATGCTCACTTTAATATAATTTGATATTCTACTCCATGTGTCGGATAATTTCTCAGGAAACAAATTAGCACATCCTTCATTCCTATATAATCTCCTACATTGGTTGTCTGCTAATTCTCTACTAATGTTTGATAACCCAGAGGTAGTTGTCTCTAAATGTCTCCATGTATACATATATATATATATATATATATATATATATATATATATATATATATATATGTATATATAGGGACTACTTCAAATTAATGAAAACCCACTTACCCAAAAATGATATGAAATCACTGAAACCGTATTTTAACGAGCGTCTAGATTGCCGAAACCTTACCCAGAGTAAGTATCCAGTTGTCCAACATGGGAAAATTTGCCAATTTGACCTTTTCCCCAATGTAGTGTGATCTCACAGTTGGTATATTTAGCTAGGGAGGTGGGGGAGCAGCCCCCCACATTGGGGGGTGTTGGAGATAGCACAGTGCATTTCTTTGTAAATGTTGGATGACTAGATACTTACCCTGATAAAAGGTTTGGCGATGCAGTCGTTTGTTAAAATCCGGTTTTGGCAATTTCGTCTTGGAGATTTAGTCTAATGGTAAGTGGATTTTCGTTAATTTGAAGTAGTACCATATATATATATATATATATATATATATATATATATATATATATATATATATATATATATATATATATCTTTATAGGTCTACTTCTAAATCTCGACATACTGAAAGACCAACTTTCAGTATCTCAAGATCTAAATACCAATGACCCACTATACCGAAATATTACAAAACCAAATGTCACTATACCAAAAATTCAAAATACGAATTTGCAGCAAGTGACATTCAGTTCTGTAATATAACCTCCACCATAACATCACAAACATCACCTCCCCCTAAACCTTTACTAAAACTCCAAACACACAAACCTACAAAACCTGTGCATAAGCAGGAGAACAAGCCCCCCTGTACCCCCAACACCCCCACTACTTATAGATACCAACTCAGAGGTCACACTACCCCGGCAGACACAAAAAACCTACTGTTATGCACCCTACACTTGCTTCACACACCATCACACACACATGTGAAAAACACACACACACTACACATTCAGAAAACACACCCCGTTCAACAGTAACACACACACACTCACCCATCTATCCCAACTCCTAAAATATCCCACAACACTACAAAACAATAAGCTCTACCCAAAACCCTTAAACACTAACAACTTACTTGAATGTCCATACACAGCCACACATCATCTGCCATATCTCGCTCCCAAGCGACAATGCATCGCAAACACAAACCACAACACATAACCTCAACAGCAGATTCAGTAATATAACACTCAATAAAGTGCAATTTCTGTAAACTGCACTTTCGATATTTTAGTCTTGAGATACTGAAAGTTGATCTTTCAGTATTTCAAGATTTAAAATGGATCCTATGCGCACACACACACACACACACACACACACACACACACACACACACACAGTGTGTATATATATATATATATATATATATATATATATATATATATATATATATATATATATATATATATATATATATATATATATATATACATACATATATATATATATATATATATATATATATATATATATATATATATATATATGGGTCCCGGACAGTTTGCTGAACGGCCGTTTCTCCGAAACTGAAACGGCCGGGCATACTTGCGCAAAAGTGCTTTCTACCGAAAAAGCACTTTCACGCAAGTATGCGAAAAGGTTAGGGAAATCGTGGGGGAATGGCTGTTGCTGAGATCGTAATACAGTGGGGATAAGGGAATATTCCCTTTTCCCCACTGTAGTGTGATCTTGGAGTGAGAATATAAAAGAAGGGGTGTGAGGGGGGCACAACCCCTACATGGGGGTGCAGGGTGGCTTGCCCCCCTGCATAAACATGTGTTTTGTGTTTGTATGTGTTTTTTTTTTTTTTGTTAGTATTTCTTAGGGACTTTAGCGAAAGTGCTTTTTTGGCAAAAAAGCACTTTCGCTAAAGTGGATTCAATGATTTGGTTTCGGACCATCCAGGTGCAATTAACCATAGGCAAAACTGCTCTACAATTTGTAGCATGCTACAGGCCACCCTCTCAAACTCAGGAACCCCACACAGCCTTCCTGAAGACACTGGAGGGTATAAAAGTATATCCAAACACCATTATATTGGATGACTTCAACTACCCGAATATAGACTGGGAACATTACTCAAGCCCAAACTTTCTATCCCAAAGGTTCCTGGAGTTCATAAATTCCAATGCCATGGAACAACTAGTCACTGTTCCCACAAGAGGAGAAAATATACTAGATCTCATCATCACAAACATGGGGACAAAATGCTCCACACCGGAAGTATATCCCTCATTGGTGAGATCAGATCATAATCTAATCTCACTGGATATCCACATCCCACCCCCACCCCAAACAAAAAAGACCACAGTGAAGAACTTCTCTAAAGCAAACTTCACACTACTCAAGACTGGTGTGGTATCCTTCAAGGCCCCCGAGCCAGTGCAAACCACAACCCAAGCTGCGGAAGCCCTTACAAATGCCTTCTACGAACACCTCCAGGACTGCGTGGATCAGGCAATTCCTAATAAAACCAAGACTCTTTCCACCAAGGGCAAACGTCCAGTCTGGTGGACCCCAGTCATAAACAAACTTTACAATAAGAGGAGAAAGCTGTTACATGATAGAGCAAAATCCATAAAAGAGAAGACACCTTTGATCATTATTAGTAAAAAAATATGAGCACTCATAAAATCATCCAAGGCCAACTTTGAGAGAAAAATTGCCATAGATTCAAAAGACAATCATAAGGCCTTCTTCAGCTATGTTAGAAACCTGGGTGGAAACTCCCAGGTATGCTCAGAATTAGTCCAAAATGATACAAAAATCACTGAACCCACAGAGATTGCCAACATACTGGCAGACAGGTTCAGTGCAAACTTCACCCCCCTCTCCCCCCCCAAAGGAGAGATAACTATCCCAGCGGAGTGCAGCCTCCCAGACATCTCCAATGCGCAGGTGAAAGCTGCTCTCTCTAAAGCTAAAAACACAGCATCAATGGGACTGGATGGTGTCCCCGGCTGTGTGCTACACAAATTCAATGAGGAACTAAACCCGCACATAAGGCAGCTGTTTAATCTTAGCCTTACCACAGGATACGTGCCCAAGGAGTGGAGTACGGCAACTGTGGTCCCACTCCACAAAGGCGGTGCCTCTACAGACCCTGGTAATTACCGCCCCATAAGCTTAACAAGCCTGGTCTGCAAAGCTATGGAGAGGATCATAATGGAACTCATAAACAAAGACATAGGGGACTTGCAGACATTGGACCCGACCCAATTTGGCTTTGTCAAGGGCAGATCATGCCTTTTGAACTTGGTCGACTTCTTCGAAACAGTCACCAAGGCTAACATAGGAGGACTATGGCTGACAAAGTTTGCAGATGACTGCAAACTGGGAGCCATAGTGGAAAGTACATCGGACACAGATATCCTTCAGAGGGGTCTCACAGAAACTGATAGCTGGTGCAAGAGCCATGGCCTGAAGTTAAATGCCAAAAAATGTATAGTCATACCCTTTGGGAAAAACAAGGTAACCCCAAGCTACCATATAGGTGGCAATCCACTAAGCACAGAAGAGGTTATCAGGGACCTGGGGACCCAGGTTGACAGTGGCCTTTCTTTTGACACTCACATTGCTAAAGTGGTTAGAAAAACCTTCTACATTGCCCACCTGATCATGAAGGATTCACATCCAGATCAAGTGAGGTCATTGTTCCCCTGTACTCTTCACTTATCAGACCAATGATCGAGTACAATGCCCCATTCGGGATGTATCTCACCCGACACCTGCAGCAATTGGAGAGACCCCAAAAGTTCTTCACCAAAAGGATAAAGGGACTCCAAAATCTGTCATATGCTGCCAGACTGAAGAAACTCCAGCTCTATTCAGTCGCATACCGTCTGCTCAGAGGTGACCTGTGCCTGACATACAAGGCCATGTCCAACCCGGAATTAATGGACATGCTCCACCTCAAAAAATCCAAATCTACCAGATCCACTAGAGCAGGCGACTTAAACCTTAGCACGGATATAAATAGGACATGCTGGAGGGATAGATTTGTCACCCAGAGACTCCCTATGTTGTGGAATAAAATCCCGGTCCATGTGAGGCAGAGCACCTCGCTGGCTCTGTTCAAGAGAAATCTTGACCAGTGGATGGGAGATCGTAGGTTTATCCCGGGAATCATCTCTGTGTCACTGCTGGACAGAGGCACAACAAACTAATGGGCACAGTATTTTTTAACATAAGGGGTGGCGTAAGCCACAAAAACTCTGGGCTAGGCTTATAAATGCCTTAGGGCAGATAGCCTAGTATAAACCTATGAACCTATGAACCTATGAACAATTGAACTTTTGTTCAGTTGTCCTGGACCCATATATATATATATATATATATATATATATATATATATATATATATATATATATATATATATAAAAGATTATAAATATTCATAAATGGATGACCTTGAAATACTTCCACTGTACTCTTTCCAGTATACTTATAGGTTCATAGGTAGGTACTAGGCTATTGGCCCTAGGGCATATATAAGCCTAGCCAAAAAGGTACCCTGGCTTTCACCACCAAAGAAAATTATTTTCCTGTGCTTCTGTCAGGCAGAGCCACAGAGGTGATCCCCAGGGGGAATTTCCTATTTCCTATCCAGTCATCAAGATTTTTTTTGAAGAGTGCTAATGAGGAGCTTTGTCTGATATAGATAGGTAGTTTGTTCCAGAGTATGGGAAGTTTCTGGGGTAGGAATCTACCCCTCCAGCATGTTCTGTTTATTGTAGTGACAGGGTTTAGGTCCCTAGAGCATGTAGCTTGGAGGGACTGGGATTTCTTTAAGTGGAGCATGTCCAACAGGTCTGGGTTTGACATAGTTTTCTATGTTAGGCAGAGATCGCCTCTGAGTAGGTGATATGTGACGGAGTAAAGCTGGAGTTTTTTGAGATGTCTGCATAGGGCATCTGTTTGAGGGTGGTAATCCTCTTTATGAGGTATTTCTGCAGCCTTTTCAGTTGTTGTAGATGTCTTCTGAGGTACATACCAAAAGGGACATTGTACTCTACAATGGGTCTAATGAGTGATGAGTAGAGGGGAACAATGACCTCTTTTTTCCTGTATGAGAAACCTTTTGTGATGAGGTGTGCTACGTAGAAGGATTTCCTGATTGCTGTGGCAATGTAATTATCAAAGGAGAGACTACTGTCCACTTGTGTCCCAAGGTCTCTTATTACACTTTCAGTGTTAAGTAGACTATCACCTATGTGGTAGCTCATGGTTACAGAGTTTTTACCAAAGGAGATGACAATCCACTTTTTGGCATTGAGCTTGAGGCCATGGCTTTGACACCAGGCATCTGTCTCCTTGAGGCCGTTTTGTAGGATGTCCACATCATTAGGAGTTTCAATTATGGCTCCTAGTTTTCAGTCATCTGCAAACTTCATTAGCCAAAGACCTTCTGTGTTAGCCTGTACTTCAGAAAAGTAGATACCGAACAGGGGAGGACCCAGGACTGAACCATGTGGTACTCCATTTGTCACTGGTCTGAAGTCGGATTTGGAGTCTGCTTCTTTCACAGTGTGGGGTCTGTCAGTGAGCCAGTTGTCAGTCCATCTTGTGACATAGGGATTTATACCTAGTTTAGTGAGTTTATGTGTAATTCCAGATTGGGGGAGGGCGTCAAAAGCCTTGGAGAGATCTAGATAGGCTGTGTGAATGACCTTACCCTTGTCTCTGGCTTTGGTGTCTGCTTCAAACAAGTCTATCAGGTTTAGGAGATATGATCTGGCTTTTACAAACCTGAACTGGGTGGGGTCCAGAGTTTGGAGATTACCAATGTCTTTGTGTATAAGATCCATGATGATATGTTTCATGGCCTTGCAGACCAGGCTTGTTAGGCTAATGGGGCAGTAGTTCCCTGGGTCTGTGGTGGCTCCCCATTTGTGGAGTGTGATAACCATTGCTATGTGCCATTCTGTGGGCACAAAGCCTGAGGTGAGGCTATGACTGAACATGGTGCTTAGGTGGGGTGCCAGTTTATTCTGCAGTTTGTGTAGAAAGCAGCCTGGGATGTTGTCAGGTCCCATGGATGCTATGTTCTTGGCTTTGGAGAGTGTGGTTTTTACCTGTGCAGCCATGATTACAGGAACTTTGCATTCTTCTGGTATAGAGATGGGCCCTTTAGGGGGTGAGAGAGGGAAAAGTTAGCACTGAACCTATCTGCCAGGATGTTGGCAATATCAGTTGGTTCTGTATATTTAGTGCCATTGTGCTGTAACTCAGAGCAAATCTGAGTGTTGCCATTGAGATTCTTGACATAGCTATAGAATGCTTTGTGGTTGTCTAGAATCAGTGGCGATTTTGTTTTCGTAACTAGCTTTGGAGGATTTTATGAGGGATTTCAGCTTCTTACTGAGGCTGACCAGGGAGTTCCTCCAATCTTGGGATTTTACTCTTTTTTGCAACAGTTTCTTTCTTCTGTTGTAGAGTTTGTTTATGGCAGGGGACCACCAGATTGGCTTCCTTTTTTTGGAGGATAGCACCTTGGTTCTGTTAGGGATAGCACGATCCATGCACTCGTGTAAGTGCTTATAAAGTGCATTTGTGTGTGATTCAGCAGTCGTACCTCTATTGTCCATCTGAATGGGTGTCATGAAGTTTTCCACTTCTGTCTTAAGAAGCGTGAAGTTGGCTTTGGAGAAATTTTTTACGGTGGCTTCCCTAATAGGGGGTGGGGGCAGGATGTGGATGTCTAGGGTGATTAGTTTGTGGTCAGATCTGACCAATGAGGAATTGACCTCTGGTGTGGAACACCGGTTGCCCATGTTGGTAATGACCAGGTCTAGGATATTGCTGCCCCTTGTGGGGGTGTGGATAAGTTGATCCAAGGCATTGGAATTTATGAATTCCAGAAAACATTGAGTAAAAGAGTTGGTACATGAGTAGTTTTCCCAGTTAATGGTGGGGTAATTGAAATTGCCCATTATTAGGGTGTTGAGTTGTACCCTAATATTTTCCAGTGTATCAAGAAATGAGGAGTGGGAATCCTGGGGCATGATGGGGGATCTGTAGCAAGTTACAATTTGGATTGTGGTCTTGCCCAGAGTTAGTTGCACTTGAATAATCTCAGATGCATTATGCTGTGCAACTAGCCTGGAGGTGTGGATATCCTTAATGAATATGGACACACCTCCACCTTTAGTGCTTCATTCTGGGTTAGGTGGCCAAAAGGCGTGGTATGAATTATAGCCTGGTAATGCAGGGGAGCTCTCTGCAGCCTTGAACCAGGTCTCTGTCACTGCACAGATTTCGATGTTCTCCATTTTAAGGAGTGCCTCGAGTGAATGCATTTTGAGGTTTAGACTTCTAGCATTGAGTAGCATTACCCTCAGATTTTGCTTGCTTGTACCTGTTAAGGTGGCGAATTTGTCATTTGAACCTTTCCTAAAAAAGGCACTATAGGGGTGGCAAGAGCCTTAGCCAGTATCCGGAATCCCAAGGGTGACAGGTGCAGGCCATCTCTGGCAAAGCATCATGGTCTTTCGATCATGTCATCCCAGGCAGACAGATTCTGGATCCCCTTAGAATGACACCAGAAGTTTAGCCAATTGTTAAAGTTAATCATTTTGTCCTTGTACTGTGGTATCATTCTGGGTGATGGCAGGATGCTACTCAGGGTTATGGTCATACCTGCCTGGGCTACAAGATCAGAGAGCTCCTCCATGTCTCTTTTCATGTGGTCCAGGGAGGTACATCTCAGGTCATTCACACCAACATGGACAATGACAGTCATATTTGTACTTGTTGTGAAGTGACCTGAGTGTGTGCATTATATGGTGGATCCTGGCACCTGACAGGCAGCTGACAGTAAATTTCTCCTTGTTTAGCCTGCTGAGTGGAACATAAATATGCCTGACTATAGAGTCACGTATGACTAGAGTGTTGGGAAAATTGTTATGCTTTATGGGCTGTGGTTGAGTGGCACACTGAGTTTGTGGGCTATGTGTCATTTGGGTTGTGTTGGGGGGTGGAGGATGCTTGCTTTTCTGCTTTGGAGGTCTCTGTTGCTTGAGCAGATTTTTTTGAGAGCGTCTGTGAATGTAGGTGTTAGTTTTGTGTTTCTGTGTGTGTGTTTTGGTGGTGTAGGTTTTCAGGGACTATGTGATGAGTGTGGTGTGGTACAAGTGTTTACCTTTTCCTCTTGACTGTCTAGTCCAGTCTTGGGTGAAGAGAGCTTTGTTTCCAGTTTGGCTATATAAGTGCATCTCTCACAGGTTGTAGTGTTGGGTGGTAGGAGGAGAGGGTTGTCTGTGTACATGAGGCAATTGCTGCATTTCCCCAAGATGCCCAGATCCATCAGGTAGACTGGAGGAAACACCGAGAACTGACCCTTAGACATACCTGGATAGGTGCTTATTTATTAAGTACTAAAACTGTTTTCCTCTAGACAAGTGAGGAAAGTTGAGTGATGTAGTAATGTGTAGCTTATTTAGTGCTTATGAGTTCTGAACAAGTGCTGAGCTCAAAGAAACAGATTTTAGTCCTAAAACTAAAAAGACTGGCTCGTTCAAAGGGAAAGTTTGAAGAGCAGACTTTATGGTGCCAGGAATAGTTTAACTCTAGCTAAGTGGCGATGCATAAAGTATATATATTTTTTAATATAATAATAGCAAATGAGCAAACTGATTTAAACAAATTAACCAATTAACCAATAAAAAGCTAAAAACTGAGCCCTGTTCCAGCAGTCCTGAATCAGACAAATTTAACTGCACACTCCTGCTACTAGGGTGCAGGAGAACCTTCTCCAAAAAATATGGAAGTTGTACAAACAAAGCTAGATTCAGCAGGTCTGAATTTAATCTATGCTACAGCAAACAAGGAGTACCAATTTCAGAAAGAAATAGTTCAAATAAGCAGACACATAAACCTTTAACCAGAAACTCCCAGCTCGGAAGGGCAGAATCTACCCTCTCCTCCCACAAGAGTACAGACCACACCTTCTTAGTGTAAAATAACTGGACCAAAGCCCAAGTGCTTAAACCAGAACTAATACACTTTTAGAATAACAGACACTAAGCCTTAAATCAGCAACTCCCAATTTAGAAGGATGTAAGCTACCTGTCCTGCCACAACAGTGCAGATCACAAATCTTCTTAATGTAGAACAACTGGTCTGAAGCCCAAGTCAACCAAAGGCTTAGAATAACAATTACAGTTTAATCAGGCTACTAACAAGCAGTAATAAATGCAGCAGAATAAATGCAATTAAGTACTTTTAAGAACAAGCAGCAAAAGCAAAATAAAGTAATAAAGTGGGAAGAAACACAAATACAGTAAAAGCAGATGAACAAAGTGCAATTTTTATATAACAATAGAAAACAAGCAAACTGATTTTAACAAATTACCCAATTAACCAGTAAAAAAACTCAAAAGTGAGCCCTGTTCCAGCAGTCTTCAATCAGACAAGTTCTAACTGCACACTCCTGCCACTAGGATGCAGGGAAACCTTCACCAAAAGAGATGTTCTGGATTAGTGCTTAAGTTATGCAAACAAAACTAGATTCAGGATGGCTGAATCTAGTCTATGCTACAGAAAGAAACAGTTCAAATAAGCAGGCATAATAAGCCTTTAACCAGAAATTCCCAGCTCAGAAGGGCAGAATCTAGCCTCTCTTCCCATAAGAGTGCCGACTGCAAACCTTCTTAATGAAAAATAACTGGCCTGAAGCCCAAGTGCTTTAACCAGAACTAATACGTTTTTAGAATAACAAACACTGAGCCTTCAATCAGCAATTTCCAAATTAGAAGGATGTAAGCTACCTGTCCTGGCACAACAGTGCAGACCACAAACCTTCTTAATGTAAAACAACTGGTCTGGAGCCCAAGTGCTTAAACCAAAAGGCTTAGAGTAACAGTTACAATTTAATCAGGCTACTACCAAGCAGTAATAAATGGAGCAGAATAAATACACTTGAGTACTTTTAAGAAGAGGCAAAAGCAAAATAAAGTGCAATTTTTTTTGTTAGTAAAGTACAAAGAGAGGGGAAGAAGGAGCAGAAGAAAAATTTGAGGTTAAGAACCTAAGTGGGTTGGTCTTCTCAAATGTTCTCTCTTTATTAAGTAGCGTGAACACCAGAATGGGAGGGGTGTCCCAGATCAAATTTACAGTAGGGGTGGGCAACTGCAAAGCCACCAACTATAACACCACCACAAGAATAAGGTGGGGAGGGGGAAACAGTTTCAGGACAGATGAGAAACAGAAAACAATGCCAGAAAATATATAAAATAATTCAGTCAGGCAAAATTAAGACAATGCAGAACTTTGTAAGGTTAAAATGCTAAGAAATATACTTATCGATCAGCGATATATTTCCAGATTGTTTTAGCATCACACTGCAGCCAGAACACCAGGAGTTTCCAACAGTGTATACAGGAATTTACAAACAGAAACTATTTTTAAATCAGCAAGCCTTGAAGCAATCAGATAACACAAAAGATGTTAGACCAGTTTTGTAAACTTCACTACAGGAATAGGCGGGAAGCAGTTTCAGGACAGATGAGAAACAGAAAACAATACAGTTTTGGGACATATGAGAAACAGAAAACAATACCAGAAAATATATAAAATAATTCAGTCAGGCAAAATTAAGACAATGCAGAACTCTGAAAGGTTAAAATGCCAAGAAATATACTTATAAATCAGCAATACCTTTACCGCTCTATCCCTCATGCTAACATTATCCAATATGCAGATGATTCCACAATCATCTGTGCTGCCCCATCTATACCAACTCTCTTAAAACAAACTCAGGATGCTTTCTCTACCACAGAACTATGGATGAAAGACAATCATCTAGCACTCAATGCTGCTAAAACTAAAATTATGATCTTTACCTCTTCTACAACCAAGACTTTCGACCGAAACTTATTCTCCATTACCAGCCAAAATGCAACACCTTTAGAGTTGGTAACTGAAACCAAACTACTAGGAGTTCAAATAGATGACAGGCTCAAATTCAACTCCCATCTACTACTAAACATAAAAAGAACTCACCAAAAATGTGGCATGCTCTATCGACACAATCGGTTCCTCACCTCAACTACTAAACTTACTCTTTCTACTTCCTTTCTCTTACCCTCCCTTCTCTATGGAGCCCCTCTTCTAACAAACCTACAGTCATCACTCAAAACCAAATTGTCCTCTTGTTACAATAAAATAGCCAGATTCGCTACTAGCAGCAAATCCTCAACCCATCACTGTGAATCTCTTCACAAACTAAACTGGCTTGAACTTCCTAACTACCTCTCCTACACTCAGCTCACCTATGCTCATAAACTCATTTTCCAACCTTCCCTCTGTCCCTCTCTCTCCACTACCTTTAAAATGCATCACACACAAAGGCTTCTCAGATCTAACAATCAAAACCTTATAGAAGTGTACAGACCCCTCCACCCCCCAGGACAATACCTCCTATCACACTCTCTTGCACGCCTATGGAACTCCCTTCCCCCCCCATTCGTACCACTTCTAGCCTCCCATCCTTTAAAAAATCACTCCACTCTTATCTAACTTCCACATGGGAATGCTCCTGCTCCCATCCCTCATAACTTACACTTACTTCTACACTGTTCCCTTCCTTTCTCACAAATCCCAAGTAACAAATTCTTGTTTCCTTCTCTTATATAATTCCTTACTAGTACCCAGCAACTCCTTTCCTTTCTGGGAAAAAAAAAAAAAAAAAAAGTTTTAACTTTGATTGAAACAATTTTTATCACCCGGTTTTTACCTATGTAGTCATCATACATTTTATGTGTGTATATCAGTTTTAGTCTTGCTTATCTATGTAACCTATGTAATCTATGTTTGTATATTAACCTGTGTGTAAATCTGTATGTGGAGCTTTTCTCCCCAGGACTCCGTTGAAAACGGGTTCTTCTGGCCCAATGGACTATCCTGATTAAACAACTGCAAATAAAATAAAATAAAATAAAAAATAATATATTTCCAGATTGTTTGAGAATCACACTGCAGCCAGAACACCAGCAGTTTCCAACAGTGATTGTTTTCTTATCAGGTTTCCATTTTGTTAATATTATTATCATTGTTATTATTATTATTATTATTATTATTATTATTATTATTACATGTTGCGGTTTGGGTCTAATGTAACTTACAATGATTTCATCATTTCTCATTCTCTATACTATTTAAAGCTTTTTATGCAGCCTATAGTTTTATAACTGTCATTAACCAACTGGATGATATCATCAGAAAAACTCAAAGCTGGATCAACCCATATACCCAGGTCCTTAAATAAATTTACCGTTTCAATCACTGTGTGCTGTATTAAATAATCATCCTTCAGTCTAGGTCTCCCAAATTCCATATGCTTAATTTTTGATGTATTTATCAGCAAATTATTCTGCTGTGGCCAAATAGTCATTTTAGTGAAATTATTGTGCAGACATAATCTGTATTAACAGATGTAATCAGTTTGTTCATTTTCAAGTCACCTGCATACAGGCTGTAGAACATCTCAGATGAAAAAGATAGATCTGAAAGATACAACCTAAATAAATATGGGCCTAGGATAGAACCCTGTCAGACACCATGACTGTAACCTAGAATTTCAGCTGTCCAGCTGTTGTATTTTACTTGCCATGTCCTATTTGCAAGCCATGCAGCTATCCCAATAATCAAGATTACACCACTACCTAGTTATTGTAATTTATCAACGTTTAGTGAATGATTCAATCAAAGGCTGAAGTCAAGTCTATATAAATTTCGTCACACTGCAAGTTTTATTTATAGCTATTATACACTTACAGAACATCATTTCATAGCAGATTATAGATTTATTTTCAACATATCCATGCTGATATATGGTTTCAAGTCTCAATATTTCCAGTTCTGACAATAATGTATCCAAAAATCTTTTCCATTATTTTTCCACAACATAAAGGTAAAATTATGGGTCTATATGACACTGTTGTTTGCTCTATTCCACTTTCCTTTAAAGATGGGTTAGCAAGTGCATGCCTCCAGTCTTGAGGTATCTCCACAAACTTAAACAAATAATTGATATAATGGTATTGTAAGTTAACATAAGATTGTTAATACTAATTCTGTCTCCGCCTTCTGCTCTGTTTGGGTCCAATTTGCATGTTCTTTTTCCAGTATAATCCAATTTAATTTCAGTATCTCAAATTGTTTGGATGTTACTAGACTTTGTGGAATTAAACTGTTTCTAGCACAATTTTCTCACCCTTTGTGGAGCTAAGCTGTTTTGCATACTGGTTTGAGAACTATCTATAATCTTTTGAGAATAAATTTTAGAATCTATACAGAATGTATTGAGTTGTATGTTTTTTCTCATACCACATCTTATGTTATCTATAAAAAGGTTTCTTAATATATCTTTATATATTTTTTCTTTTTTTTTCTTGATCTTGAGAATAACACTGCATTTAATGAATGTGTCCTGATTGTTTATTCCAGTTTTCAAAGTTATAGTTTCATCTTGTTACCCTTTCTCATATTTTATCTCTCTTGTAACTAAATATCTTGATCTTATGGAAAGATATCCTCCTGACCTTGTATGTCTGGATCATGATGTTAAAACATTTTTGATGTTTTGCATTCAAAGAATTTTGTTCTCAAAATGTGTCACATTCCTTCTGCATTTTTTACACTGAATGTATCACTCCAGTTAGTTTTACATACTGATTGTCTTGTTTCCATATATTCTGTTATTAATCTTTCTTGCACTGGTTTGAGATTTCAGTTTGACAGAATTAGCTAACAGTAATTTAACCTTTATAACCCCATGATCACTGCAGCTCAACAGTGGCAAAACTTGACATGAAGTAACAGTCATTTCCTTAGGAAAACAATGTCTAGTATATTTTGTTTCCTGATGTATCTGTTTACAATTTGCAACAATTTGTTGCTCCTGAACATACATTGTAAATAATTTCCTCACTAATGGTGATGAATCACTATTATTCCAGTCTGTTTCTTGTAACTTTAAGACCCCAGCTGCTATTACTTTTCCCTCTTGTGTTTTGTACAAGAAATGTATGGATTCCTCTAAGTCATCAGTACTTGGCTTTCGTGGTCCATAAGCTCAAACAATTTTTATTTCCTCCATGGTTTTCTTTATTGTCACAGTTACATAATCTACAGTATTGGTTTTATCATCAAACATGCAATAATCACAGGTCTTCTAACAATCTTTATTCCCTATCACAACATCTCCACATGATTTTTTTGTCAGAATGTCTGTTACATTAAAAACATTTATATACCCTGACAGAAATAGTTTCCAGTCATTGTTCTTTAACCATGTTTCACAAACAATAACAACATCAATCTTGTTTGAATGTAGCACATTTTCCAATGCAAATATATATATATATATTATTAATGCTGCTTGCATTAATAACCAGGACAATTTTGCTATCTATAAAATGTTAAATTTCTTATGTGACAAAAATGCTGTCCTGTTTTAGGCAAATATTGCAATATAGCTGTTAAAAATATTTCCCTTCTCTTGACAGTTGGACTCAATGCTGTCTAAATACATGTGGACAAAGTTAGGTTTCAATGTTCTACACATTTCCAATTTTTAAAATGGGCCATTTTTTCATGTAGGTATTTACCCGAAAATATTTTCATTCACACAGACGTGACTCTCCATTCTGTATTTGATTTATGAAAAATGCATCCTAACACCTCTACAAGCTGTGCTATCTAAGAGGGAGGTAAGTTTTCTACTAGCAGTCAGAGAATGTTTGAAGATGAGAACATTTGTATGAACATCAATAAAAACAGCTCCATACTTTCCTGTATTAAGGCAGTCTAAGGCCCTACTCACATACTATATTTTGCACCTGGCAAGCATATTCATTCATATAATCATTCACTGTTCATTAATCTTCCTGCAAATGTAACTATCAGTTCCCCTAATAATTGAATCTCCAATTATTAGTGTACCATTTCTAAAACACCAAAACATGAAAAAACAAGCCAACTAGTAAAAAACTAGGCATTTGGAAACACAATAAGAGCCGGCAAAAGTAAAAAACAACGTTTTAATGTAAGTGCTTTCGGTGTGGACTATGCCTCACCTTCTTCAGACAAAATAAAGAATAATTAACAGTCTTTTTATAATAGGTTAAAAACAAATCAATTAATTAATAATCCTTAATTATATATTAAAGAGCGAGTGACAGTGAAATGTCAAAAAGTCACAATGTTGCAAGTAGTTATACAATCTGCTCTAAAAACATATAAAAGTGTATATATATATATATATATATATATATATATATATATATATTTTTTCTTTAAACGCATCTTAAAAGTAAGCAAAAAGTCTTAAATCAATGGAAAAATTATATATATATACAAACAACTGTATATAAACATTATAGTGAGCAGTCAACTAAAATACATCCATTTTTTATAAAAATGGCAAAAGCAAATGTGTGTTTACGTGTCAATATGGCTATGATATGTAAACCCAAAACTTAATGTTGTAACATATAAAAAATGAAAAGATAGAATAATGTTTATAAATCTACAATTCACTCTTAAAGAACAAGCAATTAGTACATGTGTGCTAGAAGTAATTAGAATATCCTGAATATGTTACCACCCTGTATTAAATACATACATGTGTAAATATAAATATAAATATAAATATAAATATAAATCATCTCCTCAAAGCAAGGAGTTTCAAGATACATTTGATAGATAAATTTTCATTAAGGCCTGGGAAAATATGTGCACCTGTTTTAATTTGCCACATCAGTTCATCTGTCTCTAATAAAATTTGCCATGGTCCCCCTCTGATGTCATTTGATCTATGTTGAAGGATGGCAAATTTAAAACTGTGGCCAGGACAATCTAGAGTATGTTTGGCCAGTGCATTGTTAATGTCTTTTTTACCTATGGCATAACAATGTTCATATATTCGCTATTTAATTAAACAGTTTTAAATTAAAACAGGTGCACATATTTTCCCAGTCCTTAATGAAAAGTTATCTATCAAATGTATCTTGAAACTCCTTGCTTTGAGGAGATGATTTATATTTATATTTATATTTACACATTTGACATTCCACTGTCACTCACTCTTTAATATATAATTAAGGATTATTAATTAATTGATTTGTTTTTAACCTATTATAAAAAGACTGTTAATTGATCTTTATTTTGTCTGAAGAAGGTGAGGCATAGTCCACACTGAAAGCGCTTACATTAAAATGTTATTTTTTACTTTTGCCGGCTCTTATTGTGTTTCCAAACACCTAGTTTTTTACTAGTTAGTGTATCATTTCTGACTAGATCTGAAGAATCTCCCATGTCTAATTCAATCATTTCTGCTCTGTCAGTTTTTACAAAGGAATGATCTTCATCACCATTAGATTAATTAATCTCACTGTTTTCACTGCTTATTTCAGTTGGAAGGGTACAGTTCTCATCCAGCTGTCTTTGTACTTCCACAGCTTGAGCCATGTTGTCAACCTCAGTCTTTGTCCTGATTTTACTTATGATAATGTTCTTTAATCCTTCCAAGTTCAATTTTCATTTCTTCCTTTTGGGATAGTGAGGAAACGGTGAGTATTTTGAGTATGGACCAGTGTTATATGACATAGAAAAGTCCTTTGATTAACAAATATTGGCCCCTTTCTGTTCTCCATATTGAGAGGTACAGGATTTAGCACAGCCTTTCAAGACTGAGTTGAAATCTTGTACCACTATGAAAAATGAAACCTTAGTGATGAAGACCCTAAGAAAACAAATCTAAATAGAAATAGACACCAGGAAGCATTTCTGTTATCATCCTTTTTATGGGGATAGAGGCATTAGCTAGGAGAGTCAGTCACTTTTTAATGGAAGAAGATAAGGGGGATTAGAAAAACTTTATTTTGCTCATTACTGCTGATTGCATCTTTCTCTTCGAGAAACTGCATAAAAATGTAAAACTGGTGCTCCTGCTATTTATAAAATTTAAATAAGAATGCAGGCTAGAGTCTAATCTCAATAAAACAGAAATTATTTGATTAGAGGAGGAGGTACTAAAGATGGTTGTCCATGGGCTGCCAGTACACTCAGGAGTCAAATGTGTAGGCTTGTGGACTTCCAAGATGGTGACACACTGATCAACAACATAACTTCAGATCTCCCAATGTGGAAATAGAAACTGAGAAAAAGGAATGACATTGAAAATATTTTTGGTAAAATGCCGGTACTGGCTAGTAAATACACTGCCTGGATGCTAGAAAAGAAGAAATTTGGAAAACCTGAAAGAAAATCAACCAGGAAAGGGGAAGATAAAACACTGTCTGGGAAGGATTCTGCAACTGTTAAGCAAAAACCAGTTCAAGCATATTTGGTTTAAGAGATGGCTTCTAGTATTTTTTTTAAAAATATCTTTATTAAATTATCACATATGACATAGGCAATCTTATATTTATATAAATGAAAAACAAACAACATTGACACAACTTTAATTACAAACATTATACATCACAAACACCATTGAAACAACTGTAGTTGCAAACATTATGCATGACTTATAATCTATCCCATCATTGTCAGTTAAGCATTATATGGCTCATTCAAATCCTGCCTCTTAAACCTCATTCCTTCTCTGCATATATTGTTCCCCAATTCCCATTTTTTCCTATGTAGTTTGCTTCCTCCCTTTTCTAACGGTCCCGATTCTAGTTGTTTTACCTCTGTTACTATATTCACTCCTAGTAAAGCTTGTCTATACTTTGATTTCCATTTTCTAGTAATTACTTTTCTGGCAGCCACCATAATTAGACTCAGCAAGGCTTTACTATGTCTAGGCAATTCTGATTCTGTATCATAGCTCAACAAATCATCTCCCCAGTCAATCCAATCTGCTCACCCAGTATCTCCAACAGAGCAGTCCACAGGAAATCCCTAAAGTTTGCCAGCTCATTACACTCCCAATATATGTTCCCAGCCACCTCTTTCTTGCCCATCACATCTCGAACATTTGCTATCCACCCGAGGAAAAATTCTTTGGAGTCCACTTGGGGTATAAAAATACCTATGGAAACACTTCCAGGCAACAATCTTAAATCTTCTAGACTTTGTTGCATATATGGGAGATATAAAAATATCCCCCCATCATCTCTTTCTGAATGGCTTATCCAATCTCTCTTCTCAGTCCTTTCTAAACTCCTCTGATTGGTTCTCATAATTATCATGCAATATTTTATATACTATATGTACTAATTATCCCCCTTTTTATGGCAACCACTGTTCTAGATTATATTAAAAGCTCTACCAGTGCTGGTCTTTCATTTAAGAACCCCCTATTTCTTTCTTTTATCCTATACTCTGATACCAATCTTTGATAGGGAAGGTAATCTCTAACCTGCAGTCCAAATACATTCTTGGCCTCTTCCCATTCTATTACCTTTCCCTTTCTAGTTATTTGCTCCCGATACCTTGGCTCCTTTACCAGTTTTCTCCAATAAATTCCAGCCCCCCCCCGCCAGTTATCTGTATCCCTAACCACAGTCATCCCTATTGTCAGAATCTCTTTTCTCCAGTCTCATGCTAGTTTAGTTCTTAGAATGTTGTTGTTGTGTCTTTTGGCTTTTCCTGGTTAGGGGTCGCCACAGCGGAACTCCGGTCCGCTAATGATTGGCAGTTGATTTTTACGTGCTGAGTTGCCAACCCTAATGCACAACCTTCAATGAAGGTACGCCCATTCACACATGTCTCCACGCAGAAGACGCTCTAGCTGAGAGTCGAACCAGTCAGCGTCCTACTGTGATAATATTCTGTATGATTGTTGTTGTTCTCCTTAAGAGTCTGCATCCAAAATCCCAATCTCTCCTTATTTCTTGAGCTTCCCCCCATATCACCATTATTCCTTTCCACTTTGAATTATAGTTTTTGGTTTGTGCTATGTACAAGAGCCTTAACTGTGTTTCTCTAAAATAGCCCCTCAAATTTGGTAATCCTAGTCCACCTTGTTCTCTTGGAATAATCAGCTTATCCCACTTGACCCTTGCTATCTTCCCTTCCCAGATAAAATCATTCAACTATTTTTTAGTTGCTATCCACAGCTTGTCCTCTGGTTAATAAAAATATGTCTGACTGGTGTATAAGACTAAAGGGGTTAAATACATTTTAATTGCTTGTATTTTAGTATCCATATCCATATAATAAAGCTTCCAGTTTCTCATTTTCTATATTTTCTTCTGTTTAGTCTCTTCCCACATATCTTTAGCTGCCACAGTAGAGTCATTTCTATTCCATACTCCTAAATACTTCATTTTATCATGTCCCATAAATATAGATATTGTTGGACCAATTCATGCTTAGGCACATAATTTGCCACTATTGCCTTTGTTTTAGTGTCATTAATTTTGTATCCTGAGAAGAAATGAAACTGTCTTAAAATGTTCCACAACACTGTCATGTCCCTTGCTGGTATTGTTATGTATAAAATAATATCACCTGCGAATAGAGCCAGCTTTTCCTGACTACCATACCAATTATATCCTTGAATTACTGAGTCCCTTATTTTCTCTGCCAATGGTTCTAAATATAATGCAAACAACAAAGGAGAAAACAGATAACCCTGCCTGGTTCCTCTACTCAAGTAGAAGTTATCAGAGACGACCCTGCCCACTTTAATTTTTACCTCTGATCCGTCATATATACTCCTAATCAACCTTATAATTGTATCAGGGAAAGCAAATGCTTCCATTGCCCTGCACATGAAGTTCCAGTCTACTCTGTCAAATGCTTTCTTTGCATCAAGACCCACCAATAACAGTGGTATTTTCTAACATTCTGCTTCCCTGTGGATCATCAGTGTTCTGTTAATATTGCCACCTTTGCCATTCTTTTAGCCATTATAGACATAAACACTTTATATTCATGGTTTAGTATTGAAATGGGCCTGTATGAAGCTGAATGTTTACACTCTTTAGGTATTACCGTTACCACTGCCTTCTTCCAGGATGCTGGTACTTCTACTCCAGTAATTTAGAGGAACAATAAATACTAACCTATGAACCAATGAACCTATGAAATGTAATTAGAAGCAATTAAAATAAATGAAACATTGAAGGAAATTGAAGGAATATATCAATTCAAACAACAAAAGACTGGAAAAAATAGATGTTGCTTTAACTAGCCATTTAGGTGAACTGATAAAACTTCAAAAATCAAAGGTTGACATGAAAAAAAAAAAACGGCTGGCTGAAAATAAGATTTCTCTAGGAGAACTGTTTGTTTATTATTTATTTATTGACATTTGATTACCAGCAAAGTTCGACTGGGTAGAAGCCCATTTTCAGAGGAATCCCAGGGAGAAAACTTCCAAATTATTACAAACAGTTTACAGTCTTCAAAAATAAAACAAAAATACCTGCATTTTAAATGATTATAACAAATTAGACATAATATAAAAACATTGGTTAAGAATCGATACAAGTTATATGACAATCATTTCATATTTAGAGAAATTTTAGACAGTTTGTAGAGAAATTAAAGGTAAGTTTGTCTAATACAAACAGGAACTGCAGTATGAAGTGAGAGAAAAACAAGGTTATGGTACATTTAGAGGGAAAGTCAGGGAAGAGAACTTGATAGATGGAAGTAAGTGAAGAAGGGAGAATGAGAAGGTATAAGAAATGAAAAGGTACTTGTTCAAATTTAGGGATATAGTTTATCCTGGTTTCGAGCAAGAACAGAACCAGATTTTAGCTAAGTCTTTCAGAGGGTTTTGAAAGATGGGAGAGAGGGTATTGATCTGATGGATACAGGTAAGGAGTTCTAGACCTTAGCAACCTTGTACGATTACAGACAATGCCCAGTAGATTTGCTAGGTTTGTAGACAGACAGGAGTTTTTGGTCACTGGATTGCATTGACCAACTGGGAACATAGTTGTGTAGAATGTTTTTTATTGCTAGACAGGCAGGTGGATAATATCATAGGTGGTAAGAAGCTGCGTACTTGTTAGTTGATGAGGCAGTTATAACCAGTTTAGGATTTTTAGTGCTGTAAAGTGGTGGATCCTGAAAGGGGTATTTGCTGCAAATTTAGAAACTTTGTTATAGCATTGTTTATGTTTTAGTTTTGTGAAGCCTGGAGGTTAGTAAGAATTAAAAAAATAGTAGAGTTAGAAGACAGATTGCACAGGGAAATCCTGACATTTTTTGCTGTATCAGAAAAACTGGAAGAAACAGACTGTATTCATTTTATGAAAGCATAAATAAGCAAAGCATAAATAAGCAATTGGACTGGTGTTCCAAGCAGAATTTGTTACTTGAAAGGGTACACTGAGTGTATGTTCCAAATGTAGAAATGTGAAAGCAGCCAAGACCTATATTAGTAAAGATGCAATCATGCCAGCAGAAAAAGTTGATCCTTACAAAATTGTGGCAGAAGGGCAAAGTACTGGAGACAGCAGAGTATTTGTACATAATGATTATTCACTGTACATCAGGCAGAAGAGAAGCACACTTATCCCAGCAATCATGGAATGTTGAGAGTCAGGTGTGTGTATCCAGATGTCTTCAAAGTGTTTTTCCTCGAGGATCAAAGTAGGTTTTGATGCAGAACAAGCTAAGGATGAAGTAAAAAAGTTTGTCCAACAAAACGTGAGTCAGCAAGCAGAAGGGGACTCTGCTTTTCATTCTTCTGATGGTAAGGTTCATAGAGAGACTTTGCCAGCAAAACCTTTTCCAGTGTTCCAAAGAGAAATGCTTGAGAGACAGAAAAAGCACAGGAGTTGAATAAGAGAATTAGCAGTACCTTGGACTTGAAACAGAGTCTGCTGTTGGGAGATGAAGATGATTAGGAAAAAACTAGCAGCTCTGAAATTAGAGAATAAATGGAAGATGATAAAGCATCTTATCACATTTGTGAAATATGGTTTTGCAAGAAAAAGTGGCTGCAAAACACTGGAGTTTTGTTGACATTGTTAAACTTGTGAGTGTACTGTAAAGCATTTACTCCACGTTATATCATTAATGTTTTGAAGAACACTAAAATGGGCAAAACTAATTATAAGTAAAATATTTTTTTTCTTTCTAGTATTTGTATAAAACATTTCATGATATAAACTGTATGTTATACACAGTAAAACAATTTTGTGTATTGAGGGTATTTTAAATGTGGGTGAAGTCTTTTCAGTGACTGTTGTATGTGTTAAAGATATTAAAGTAAGCAAGTACTTTTTAGTTGCAATAAATATAGGTTTTACAGTATAACAAAAGAAAAAAGGCTAAAAATTAAGATTACCCACATTAAATCTCATGCTACAACCTGTGCTCCCACTTACACTGATTGCTGTCTCTACTGTTTTTATCTCTCTTCCCCTCCCAGATATGAAAAATGGGTCTATATTACAATGTCAATCTTGCAGGAGTCTGAATGTTGTAATATCGAACCCAAATGTTTGAAATATGAAAACAGCGAAGCCATGGAACACCGATTTTTTTCCCAGGGAAAAACAAAATTGGTGGGCCATTTTCACAGCTTTGCTATTTCCTCCTCTGTGGTGTGATTTCAGATTTGGTATATTTAAGTAAGGGTGGTGTGGGAGGTGTGGGGGGCAAAGTTTAAAGTGTACGTGTTTTTTTTTTTTTTTTTGTACCGGAACAGCGATTTTATTTCCCTGGGAAAAAAATCGCTGTTCTGTGTTTTCGTACTTTTTGGGGTTCGAACTTAACAGTTCTATATTACATCGTTCGAACTCCTGTCAGTTTGGCGATGTAATATAGACCCATGAAAAACAGCTTCTATGCTTTCAGAAAACATTAACTTTAGCCCTAAGGAAAAGTGCACTGGCTATCTTTAAATAAAACAAAATTATACACTGTTCTGTTAATTGCATTAAAGTATCAAGGATGATAAGGAGGTTATTGTTATTTACTTCCAATAATTTCAAACTTAATTTTTTCACTGAACTGTTTGGAATTGTACTTTTAAATTTAGCATTTTTGTCTCCAAACAATACTCAGAATTCTCAAGATTTACTACTTGCACCTACAGACAGTTTGTCTCCATAGAAAAGTATTCAGCAATGAGCCTTTGTGAATTTCTCTCAGAAGAGTGTTTTCAGCTGCAGAATCTTGACTCTACCGAACATCTGCCAGTAGATAACAAGCTAATATCTTTGCAGTTGTACTCTCTTTTATTTCAACCCTATTTGAAGTCCATTTTCATTTTATCCCAGTCACTAACTTTATCTTCTAAAGATATTTCTATTTTCCCTTATAACTTTTCGCTACCTATTCCTTAAAGTCCTCTCTTTTTAAGAGGTAGGTGAGAATACAACAGTGTCTTAATTTTACTTCACCATCCTGCATTTCTATCTTAGTTTTGGTTGATGCATGATCAGACATAGTAACTGGATGTGTGCCAAAGCTTTTAAATAAATGCACATGTTACTGTGAAATATAATTTCTATGTAGTCCCACTAACAAATTCACATCTTCCGAACCAAATATTTTCATACATTTCTTCAGAAATCTACCCTCTTTTGTTATACTGTCCCTTCTACAGCCCCTCATGCATCTTTACTATTGCAAAGCAAATTCCAGTCCTCACCTATAAATAATATTCTCCTAAAATTTTCTTAAGCTCTATAATAACAGTTTTTGATGGAATATAAATACATGGTATTGTAATCCTCCTCCCTTGTCAATTTCCCCTTAATACCACAAATCTGCCAGTTTTGCCCCCCCCCCCATCAGTTCAGGAGTTATCTCTTTTCTCTCCTGTTATGTGACCATGGAGTTAGTGTATTTCATTTCCAAGGGTATGTATATATTTTTCATTTAGTTTTTCTGATTGTTTTTTCAGTGTGACCTTCTAACTCTTTGTTTTAATTTGTTATTCAGGATATTTTGCAGTCACCCTAATGATAATGGACATCAGCTGGGTATAACAACCCTGTGTTTCTTATGTTTAGTCAAACACTCTGCTTATGCTGTGCTGATGAGGACATAACAAGGCCGAAATATGCATATCTATAGCTAGTGGGGTTTGGCTTTAATGGCCTGAAATTGTCCATTAAAACTACTTCAAATGTAAAAGTCATGGGCAATCAGAATTGCCTTATAGCTGAAACACCTGATGTTCATAAGGGCCATTTGCATATATCCCATGTGCCTGTGTGATAGGAGGTTTGGGAGGTCACTCCTTGGAAGTTCTAGCTTGGCTGGATTTTTCATTTAGTTTTTCTGAGGGTATGTATATATGGTTTCCATTCAGCTGCTCAAACTGTCAAGAGTTCAAGTGCTTGGACTCTTGGCTGCGGAGTCTGAAAATGAACTTTTTGAATGTTGCTGCTGTTTAGGTGCCTGAGATTGCCTTACAGTGAGGGGCAGGGAATTTGTCCTTTCCGCACTGTAGTGCGATCTCTGAGTTGGTATGCGGAGTCTGAAAATGAACTTTTTGAATGTTGCTGCTGTTTAGGTGCCTGAGATTGCCTTACAGTGGGGGGCAGGGAATTTTCCCTTTCCGCACTGTAGTGCGATCTCTGAGTTGGTATATATAATTAGCAGGGGGTCTAGGAGAGTATGGGGGCTTGCCCTACAACAAAAAAATATTTTTTGTTTTGCTTTGAATCATCATGATTCAAAACATTGTATATTTGAATCTGTGTGATTCAAACTCTTAAGCTGTATGTCTTAGTGTTCAAACTTTTGACAGTTTGAACATTTGTCATACACTCATACACACACACACACACACACACACACACACACACACACACACACACACACACACACACATATATATATTCAAGCCAAACAGCTCATATGATGAGTTTGTTTTCTAGAAAATAAACCAAAGCTTTATACAACTAAGACAACACTGTAACAAAATAATATTTGTTTATTTCAGAGCATAATATAGCCCAATAATTTATTAAACACATTGATTCACTTACAGTGTATCCTCAGGTTGACAATGTTTTACATACATTTTATTTAATTGTTTCACAATTATTGCTTCTCTTTTTAAATATTTTTCTGTTTTTGAAAAATGAGCATTGTTTATTGAGAAATCAGTCGTTCTATATCCAACATGAAGTGGAATCTACATGCATGATGCAATTTCAGATAAAACATTTGGAACTATTACAACCAGTAGTAGAAAAATGTGCTCTAAATATTACCAAATCAATAGCCAGCTTCTTATATAGCCATTGCAGTTCTTGTATAAATTTTCCCTGCTTACTAAGCAATGCCCATTTCTCTTCTTCCCTTGTTTGAAAATCATCCACTTGTCTATCATGTAAATCATTCTCATCCGTTGCCTAGCTAATAAAAAAAAACAAATACATAACTATTTATAATATTACTGATAAATCTATACCTTTCCAAACTATTCTAGGCTTATAGCTTTGTATAAACATCTAGTCTTTTTTCACCTTTGTCTGTGCCATATATAGCAATAAACTGTTTATTTATTAGCCCTAATTATTTTTATAGTTTAGCATTTTTATCAATCTCCCCTGCCACTTTACCTGACCTCACCTCCCAGTCCTTTGTATTCTCCAGTCTGCTCAGTCCAGCCTAGCCTGCTGTCCAATGACTTGCCCGTATCAAAACCCCTTTCCATTACTTCCATCTGTTAATTCTCTTCACTTGAATATTATGTCATAGTTTCCATTTCACTTCTGTTATCTTAATAACTTTCCCTCTGCTAGCTCTTCATTCTCTAGCCTCAAGTTCCTTTATGAAATTCCTCATCTCATCCATCTGAGGGGATTCTTTTGTCTTCCATCTTTTTGTTATCACTTTTTCCCCTCTGCATGTCATGTGACTTTCCATGTGGGTCTCGACTCAAGAGAAGTAATTATTTTGAAAGCCTAATCTCCTTATTCCAAATATAATCCACCAACTGTTGCAACTGTGATTTACAACAGGAGAGTATATTACATTCCCGAAAAATGTGATCCCAGCTACCTATTTTGCTATATTATATGTTCACCACAAGATACATTCAAGATAACCTGTTCAAAGCATAAACATATTTATGTAAGCACTTCCATGCAAAAATGTGAAAATCTTCTCAAATTCATTGCATACTTAGGAGCCGTACAAATAGCCATGGTATGTTAGTTAGTTACCTAACAGACTATTCCACATTTCCAGTATTTCCTGTATATTTTAGTTTGCTCTTCATATTTCCCTGATAGTACACCGTTTGTCCTGCTTGTCTTGTTTTTGTTTTCCAACTTTTCTTGTCTGGGCCTTGTTAAGAATTTTATCAAGTTAGGCCTTCACCGATTTATCAGCATTGCTTTCATCTCCCTCTTCTACTCTATCAACAAACTTAAATAATGAGATCTCTCTCTCCTTAATACTTTAAATTCTTCCTTTATTTAAACCCAGGCTTTAACTCCTCTATCTAGTTATATTTGCTCCCAGTATCTTGGTTCCACCTTCCATTGTTTTCATCTTCCTCCTGCTGAATAGCTAAATCACCTAGATTCCCTTTTCTGGTCAATACCTATTGGCTGCACTACCTTTAACCAGTTCAGCATTTTATTTTGCCGAAGTATATTAATCCATCACAGTCAAAGGCGTTAGTATACTTGGAAGAGCCCCTCCTCTCTGCCTGCAGCCAACATCCAATCATTTTTAGGCATTCTCCTCCTCCTCTGCTTTGCCAGTTAATAATTTGCTTCAATTTTGCTTCATAGCCTCACATCTGTAGGCTAGAAGTCAGCCTCATCTATGTAGCCCAATAATAAGATTCAAGGCCCTAAGTTTTGCTTAATAGCTTTTTCCAACTTAGGCTTAGAGTGTTCACTTCCCACACAAAACCTTTTAATATTTTGTTTAGCCTCTACCATATTTTTCTTATCTAGCTGTACAAGGTAGGCTTACCAAAGGTATGGCAACAGTTTTATTGTGTGGACCTTGCAATCAATATGCATAATTGAAAATTTAGAATGAGCGGGAGAGAAGGTTGAATGATGTGCAGATAGTGAATCATGAAGTGCAATGGATTAGCAAGAAGGAAGTAAGGATAGCTATGAAGAGGATGAAGAATGGAAAGGCTGTTGGTCCAGATGACATACCTGTGGAAGCATGGAGGTGTTTAGGTGAAATGGCAGTGGAGATTTTAACCGGATTGTTTAATGAAATTTTGGAAAGTGGGAGGATGCCTGAGGAATGGAGAAAAAGTGTTTTGGTACCGATTTTTAAGAATAAGGGTGATATGCAGAGCTTTAGTAACTACAGAGGGATTAAATTGATCAGTCACAGCATGAAGTTATGGGAAAGAGTAGTGGAAGCTAGGTTAAGAAGGGACGTGATGATTAGTGGTTAGCAGTATGGTTTCATGCCGGGAAAGAGCACTACACATGCAATTTTTGCTCTGAGAGTGTTGATGGAGATGTACAGAGAAGGTCAGAAGGAGTTGCATTGTGTTTTTGTAGACTTAGAGAAAGCATATGACAGGGTGCCTAGAGAGGAGTTGTGGTATTGTATGAGGAAGTTGGGAGTGTCAGACAAGTATGTAAGAGAAGAACAGGATATGTACGAGGGGTAGTGTGACAGTGGTGAGGTCTGCAGTGGGAGTGACGGATGCGTTTAAGGTAGAGGTGGGATTACATCAAGGATTAGCTCTGAGCTCTTTCTTATTCGCAATGGTGATGGACAGGTTGACAGACGAGATCAGACAGGAGTCCCCGTGGACTATGATGTTTGCAGATAACATTGTGATATGTAGTGAGAGTAGGGAACAGGTGGAGGAAACCCTGGAGAGATGGAGATATGCTCTAGAGAGAAGAGGAATGAAGGTCAGCAGGACTAAGACAGAATATATGTGTGTGAATGAGAGGGAGGATAGAGGATTGGTGAGGATGCAAGGAGTAGAGGTGGCAAAGGTGGATGAGTTTAAATACTTGGGATCAATAGTTCAGAGTAAGGGTGAGTGTGGAAGAGAGGTGAAGAAGAGAGTACAGGCAGGATGGAGTGGGTGAAGAAGAGTGTCAGGAGTGATTTGTGACAGACGAGTACCAGTAAGAGTGAAAGGGAAGGTCTACAAGAGGGTAGTGAGACCAGCTATGTTATATGGGTTGGAGACAGTGGCATTGAGAAAAAGGCAGGAGTTAGAGCTGGATGTGTCAGAGTTAAAGATGTTAAGATTTGTACTGGGTGTGACGAGGGTATACAGGATTAGGAATAAGTATATTAGAGACTCAGCCCAGGTTGAAAGGTTTGGAGACAAAGCCAGAGAGACAAGATTATGTTGGTTTGGACATGTGCTGAGGAGGGATGCTGAGTATATTGGGAAAAAGATGCTAAGTATGAAGCTACCAGGTAACAGGAAAAGAGGAAGGCCTAAAATAAGGTTTATGGATGTCGTGAGAGAGAACATGCAGGTGGTTGGTGTGACAGAGCAAGATGCAGAGGACAGGAAGAAATGGAAACAGATGATCCACTGTGGCGACCCCTAACAGGAACAGCCAAAAGAAGATGATGATGATTTATTTTCTACATTATTCTTATAAAAGTTTTCTCCCAGTTATCTCTAGCCATCTGTTTTATATAAGCCTACAAGCAAACCCACAGATATTGCATTTTATCATTGGAGCATAGTTCATTGTTATCTCTTTGTTTTTTTGTTAATTTATTTGATGTTCTGCTAATTCCCTGTATGCCATTAATATGTTAAATAAGCCATTCTCTGATACTTGCCTTATCCTTTCAGAGTTTTCTGGGACTGGAGCCTAATCCAGGACTCATTAAGTATAATGCAGAAAACTAATCCTGCATGGACATAAGTCCATCACAGAACACACACACACACACACACACACACACACACACACACACACACACACACACACACACACACACACACCCTTATGTCTCAGTGAAAAACCATGCAGACATACAGAAGACATGAAGATACCACAAAGACATCATGATAGCTGTGAATTAAACCACCAAAATGTGTGTGTGTGTGCGCGCGTTCGCAAGCGTATGTTGGCACCGGCATGCCCTTGTTTGCACATCCTGCAGTGTATTGACATCCTATCCAAAAATCACCTTGTACCCACTGAGAGATGATATAGGCTTCAGACTTTCCCCTTAATCATGAATAAGATAAAGTGGATATCTGAAAATTACTGAATAAATCAGCATTAGACAGTGTACAGAAAGCAAAGCTAGACTGTTTTTATTAAAGAACATTTCCACTTGAAAAATATTATTGATGGCCTCTATTTTGATAATACCTATCCTATCATTGTTACCGTATACAGAATTAGTTCCAAATGTAGTGGCACCACCTAACATCAGTGTGATAGGTTGTTTTTCATACATAGTATGTTCTCATTTTCCATGCCATATCCACTCAACTGTACAGGGTAAATAATACAGTCATTAAATCTGTTAGTGCCTACTAATGTTGTCATTTCTTTTTTGTCTTTCCTGCATGCATATTTGTGCATCCAGTCAAGTTGTCTGCATGACCCAGTACAGCAAATTTTGTTTAATGTAGTTTATTTGTTTATGAGTATATTCAATTGGCAGAGCTGTTTGCAAAAGAGAACAAGAGGGAAAATTTCTTTCATTTACCTGTGTTGCAACCAAGTTTTTGTTACATGCTGTTCCTGTGACCTTTACATCTGCTTATTTCTCTATCTAATTTAGTGGAACCCTCTTTCTTTCCATTAATTTTCCTGTCATTGACATCTGGACTGGGCCCACATTATACGCTGATCAGTGGATTCAAAGATTTGCATGATTTGTTCTTTCCGTCAATAAAAATAAATGTGAATGATTCTACACATTTGAAAGTTGAATTCATTTCCTCAAGAATCCACATTTCACAGTGAAATCCCTAGTTCTATTATATATTTCAGTTTACCTGTAACTAACTGTAAAGGCATTTAATTATTTGACCTTTAAATGTGCAAAACTCAGACATACGAAAATTTTTAGATGGTTTAATTCTTTTGTGCCACAACTTTTATTCTTGATAACCCTTCCTCTCTACTCTGCATGCCCTGTTGTATGATTTATATGCCAAAAGTACCAAATGCAGACATAAAAACATAACTCTATTAAGTGGGTGAGCAGTGTTCACAAAGCTACCATCAGCAATAAGTTTTTAAATGGTAGGAAGTTTTTGTTTTTTGAGTTGTTTTCTGGGATCTAGTTTGCCTTGTTGAGGTTTGCATCTCTAAATACTGCATTTAATGAAAAAAATGAAAGAAATCACCTCTATTGCAATTCCTACCCATGCTGTACAAGTCAACGTTCTCAGACTTGTCCTAAACTCTAGTCTACAGTCCAACATCAGGCATTCTGATACCTACCGTCTTCTTGCCCATCATACACTTCACTGCCAACTCTCTTTGCCTTAGCCTGGCATTAACAGTTCAGCAGGTTAATTTAACTTCCCTTTACTTTAAATATGCCCTCATAATAAGAATGAGAGTCCTATATCTGATAGAAAAGAAGGAAATATGCCATCCTTATAAGCAATAAGTATAAGTTGTCTGTTACAGCATGCACACATTTTATAATGTCTTGCGCAGCAATTATTTAAGGGTATTGAGATACTTAATGATAGTATTTTATACTGTATGCTAGGTATGTCTGTGGATCACTGTGTAAAACTGTGGTTTGTCAGTTACATAGATTGAAATGCACAATATTAAAAATGTAATGCCAAATCATGCTATCATATCCATGCCGGGTTAACATTAAAGAAAGTATAAGTAAAATGTGTATAAAACTAAGGGACATGGATTAAAATATTGAAAGCTTTTATCGGATGACGGAAAGTTATTTTATTCTTGAAATATAATTGAAACTGCTGAAGCTGTTACTTTTAAAACATTAATACCCTTTGGATTGAATTAGGCCTTTTGATATCAGTTTACTGTATGTGCCAAGATGTAGCTGTCTGATATTTGGCTCCACATTAGTGCATTTTAGTTTACAAGGCTGCTTTTTTCTCCTCATAAATTGTGTCACACAGATGACCTCTGTTGTATCAGTACCAACTGCTTCAGGGATTTGATTGATTTTTCTGCAAAGCTGTGGTAGATCAAAGCATCTATAAATAGGGCTAGAGTCAATATCTCCTCAGCTGAGAAGAACACAGCTGATTTAACTTTAACGCTGTGCTAGTTACAGGAATAGGCAAATAAACTTAATGTTCATCCATGCTGTCTTGATTTTAAAGATAATCCATGGATTAATTTGTCTCTTGTCAAACAGGATACATCATGGATCATTACTTGTGTTATATTTTGTTTTGTCTTTCAATAAAATGTATTACTGCTTGTCAGATTTCATGCACACATTAAACGTGTCCATCCTTGGTGTGAAGAGATTATGTTAATGCAAAGGTGCAAATTATTTAGTTACTCTGCTGTCAACATCTGTCTTTAGCTCTAAGTATGTGCGTGTGCATGTAAGCTATTTCTGTGTGTATAAATGAGCAGCATATTGTAACTTGGTTTTAATCTGCTCAACATAACAATAAGCTATATATACTTTAGTTATAGCTCCGAACAACATGCCCTGCAATAAATACATGCTTTCCATATGGTATTTATTTGATAATGGAATATAGTACTTCAGATGAGATGTGACTTTTATGGTTATCCATGTGACAATCTACTAAGCACTACTCATCCAACAATTAAGCGAGTAGTACAGATAGAGTCAAAGTAAATGGTTCAGAGTTACATAATAAAGAACTAACTTCACATTAAAATTGGGCTTTTATGGTCAGATCCATAAAAGTGTATTGGTATAATGTCTAGGATTCACTTTATAATCTCGAAATACTGAAAGGTCAAATTTCTGTATCTCGAGACCATAAAGTAGAATCCACAAAACACCGACAGCCCAAAACCGCAAAACTTCAAATTGCGAACACAAACCATACACCACACCACACATACACCACAATACCCACACTACAAAAAAAAAAAACACACACAAACATAACACCACACATCTACAAACCTACACTACATATAAGCAGGGGGCGCAAGACCCCCTGCACCCCCACCCCCCTACTTATATATAATAACTCCGAGATTGCACAAACAGAAAAAGGCAGTAAACTCACACCAAGACATTCTACAGTCTCTCGCATGCACGCACACACACACACACACACACACACACACACACACACACACACACACACACACACACACACACATCACACATATACAAACACCACTGCATCCAACACTTCAACACTCATACTTTTACCTGCCTACCCTAACCCACATGTACAACTTAGAAACACACTCACATACACTCAAACACCTACCCAAAACCCTTGCAAAACACTCACTTACCTTAAATTCCACCTAAATCCACACATTATACCGGACACCATCCACACAATACACTACACGTCACATAACGTAAAACCATAACTGCGAATTCAACTTAGTTGGATTCATGATTCTAAACTTTCGCTATTTTGAAGATTCTACTTTATGGTCTCGAGAAACTGAAATTCGACCTCTCAGTATTTCAAGATTATTAAGTGAATCCAGTGTCTAACATTGCATTTACTGATATGGCCTGAATTTGTGAATATTTTTTTCTCTTTCTGCTGTAGCTGTGAGAATAGCATAAACTTGACCTCAATTAGCTTAGTAGTTTCAAAGACACTGAGTGATGCCAATTTCAACATTCTGGGATACATTATTTTTACAATATACTGCTGTTATGTAGCAGTATAGCTTAAAAAATACAGAAAAACACAAACACATTGAAATGCCTGTTTTGCAAGATTGAATTATTTGCAATAGACTTGACCTATTAACAAGCTAGAAAAGATTGCCCTTTACTACAAGAATAACAGTATCGGTTTAATTCTTTTCTTCAGTAGAACCCACATTATATGGGCACTGGTTTACATATAATGCAACAGTCAAGCTGATGATACCTTGTAAGTAAAACAGTATTGAAATACCTAAGAAGCCCACAGATGCAGGCATTGCAATGTTAGCTATTACAAGTTTACTCAAGTAGGCTGTGCTGTAGTAAGCACAGATAACAGATGCTTTACATATGTTTCCCCTATTCTATTCCCCATTCTGTACAATATATATATGTGGGTCCACTTTGTTTTGTTGAATCTCATTTCCCACCCCCCCCCGACCACATCGTTGAAAACACAAATTACTGAATCTCATTTCACTCAACTGAACTTAGTATTTATGGCACTGTGTAGAGTACTGTAAGGCATGTAAAAGGTATATGCCCTTTTCTCCACTGTAGTGCAATCTTGGAGTTAGTATATATATATATATATATATATATATATATATATATATATATATATATATATATATATATATATATATATATGTATATATATATATATAGTTAGGGGTGTGTGGGGGCACAGCCCCCCACCTTGTTTGCTTTATATTGTATTTTACCAAAAACGTCAAAACAATACATTTTAAACAATAGACATGTGTAGCTGCAACACCAATGACTAACTCTCTCCAGAAGACAATATGTACTCAAACTAAGTGGGGGGCTGTGACCCCCAAACCCCCCTAACTATACATACTAACTCCAGGATCACACTGCAGTGGGGAAAAGGGGATATACCTTTTACTTGCCTTACAGTATTCTATGCAATGCCATATATACCAACTGCAGTTCAGTGAAATGAGTTTTCTGTAATTTGAGTTTTCAGCGAAGTGGTTGGGGTGAAATGAAATTCAGTGAAATGAGATTCAGCGAAACAAAGTAGACCCATATATATATATATATATATATATATATATATATATATATATAAACACACACACACACACACACACACACACACACTAGACTGGGTGTGACTGTACACTGATAAGCATGATGTGGAGAGAGAGATGGTTTCGGAGGAATATACCTCTCAACTGTCTAGATTTTTGCCTCATATGTTCGGTCTGTTCTTTATAAAATTTACGGCTTTCTGGCAAATGACTGAGGACTGAAGTCACTAAATAATACCACACATTTAAGTTTCAGACTTTATAGCCTTCAGAAAATGCATCCTAACACATAATCTATTATTCAATCTACTTTCTAAGTTTATAAGAGCGATCTGTAACATCTGTCCCTATTTTTGCGCCTCTGTCCCCCAAGATTTGTTGCACTAAGAGGTTGAGATGTATAGGTAGAACAAATGAATAAGAGCATCAACTTTTATCTCTGAAGCAGTTACATTCTTAACATTATAAAGATGATTCTTGAGGAATTTCTTGAAATGTTGTAGCAGTTCTATTTTTCTTGTTTCTTTTCAGGAATACCATTCCAGATTACTGATGCACCGTTGAAAGCATTTTTCACAGGTTGCTAATGTGAATGCTGGTCTGAATAATTTTATACAATTGTCAATCCTACAAGGATAACTTTGATTTCTACTGCTTAGCTTTCTTAGGATGGACGGATTGTATGTTTCATGTAGAATGTTGTACATAAGTGTGTTGAGAAGCAGTGATGCCCTAGATGTTACTGGAAGCCAGTAATTTGTATTCAGTCTAATGCAATAGTGCTCAGTATATCTAGCTACATTAATAAACCTAAGAATTACTTTACAACTGTTCAGTTTATTTCAGGAAAATGAAAGGTTCTTTAGTAACAGTAGATGTGATTTTACTTTATGTATTCATCAAGAGAAAGGAGTTAAATATAAAATTTACAAATTTTAACAGCAGGTTTATAAACATGATTTTTCTTTTATTAGAATTAATATTAGAACGTAATTATTTTGTGTTTCAAGACAGGTTTTTTAAACAGAAAAAAGGAGTAACTATTGGTGCTTGAGTAGCACTATTATTTGCAAATTTAGTAATGGCCTGGTGGCAAAAAAAAAATTTAAAGGCACACTCATTATATGATAAAGTACATTTTTACAAACAATTTATAGATGATTTGATTTTGTATTGGAGTGGCACAACTGAACAATTTGAAACATTTTTAAAGAAGAAAAACAACAGTACTAATTTCTTGTCATTCACATTAGGAAATGTAGATCATACTATTATTTTTTGGATTTAACCATTATGTTAAATAAGAGTAAAGAAATTTTCAAATTAAATCTACAGGAAAGAACATTTTTTAATAACTGTCTACATGGATGTAGTCAACATCCAGTTCACATTAAAAAGAATGTAGTAAAAAGTCAGTTTATCAGATTAAGCAGGTTAACCAGTGAAGATGAAGAATTTGCATTGGATGGTAACCATTTACAAATTATGTTTTGGAAAGAGGTCACAACAGATATTTTGTAAACCAAATTACGAGAGAGGTCTCCAGTATGAGATTCAACAAATTTAAACCTATTTTAAGAAAAGACAAAACAGATCTTTCACTTTGCGACAAAGGACCCCGGTTTGTACAAACATGGAGATTAAAACATTTTTTTCCACTAATACAGCTTGGAGTCCTTTGTTGCAAAGTTAACTATTTTTGTTTTTAATTGGTTTATGTTCACTGGCTCCTAAAGTGATTTTTTTGGGGGCAAAACAGATCTTTCATTGTAGAATAGTGTGTGTGTGTGTGTGTGTGTGTGTGTGTGTGTGTGTGTGTGTGTGTGTGTGTGTGTGTGTGTTTGTGTGTTGTACCTTTAAGAAGCATTTCAAGGACAGCATATGCATATAAATAGCAAGTACATGCCAGTTTCAGTGCCATTTTGAGAGTGTAGCCAGAGAGTGAGCATGTATGAGCATGATAGCTAGTTTGTTTATAAGTTTATCTAAGTATAAGTTATTAAGCCTCAATCCTGATGTGTTTGTACATAATAAAGCTGCTTGAGCAGAACCCACAAATGCTTGTCTGTTTTATCCTGACTGGACAAGTGACATTCATGAACTATAGAAGGTGTATATATTGTGAAAGAAAAACACTTCACATATAGATCTTTCCCATTACCAGTTTCCTTAGCTATGAATGACATCAAGGATATATTAGTGGAAAATTGGAAAATTATTTTAGGAAATGAAGACTTAGGAGCTTTAGGAGACAGAGACCTTTGTTTACATAACAATAGTTACATACTAACAACATAAAATCCATTTTAGAAAAATCTGGACTAAAGGGAGAAAATGTTTTTACAATGGGTACTAACAGATGTAATAGGTGTTGTCACAAAAGGAAATACTGGGAGACTAGCTATCTGGAACTTTGTAAATAATTATATATAATTTGTGAATATTAATATAATTTATATAGAAGTGTAACAGAAGGAGATACTGCCAGCAAAGATATCTGGAATTGTGTAAATAATTATATGTTATTTGTGAATATTAATATGATTTATATAGAAGTGTGACAGAGAGATATACTGCCAGCACTGCTCTCTGGAATTTTATACATAATCATATGTCATTTGTGAATGTCAACATGATTCATATTCTTGTCTTACAAATGTGTTAGAACTGTATGTTATGTGTATATTAAACTGCTGGCTCAGAAGTGTGTGTTGATTGGGGGTTGTACAGTACTAAGCTTAAAAGCTGTAGCCACATAGTACCCTACTGGAAAAGAACAGAAATTTATATAAATTATTGTATCTGTGTAAATCTATATGTTTTAACATTGGGAACTAGAACATAGAGAGTTAACTTGCAAAACTTCAGGAAAATAGATTAAATTAAATTGCTTTATAATTGCGCTATAAAAGTTAGTTTTGATGCAGCAAGGAGACAGGATGTCCAGAACTAGGGAGCTTTCTGCATTACATCGTAAATGTTTTATTGTTTTATGTCTTCTAACAGCTGTAAACATCTGAATGCTATGTATTTTCACATGGAGATGCTAGATGCTGCATCAATGGGGGTTGTTTATGAGCCTGAGAACTGAAGGCAGGTGACAACAAGTGATGTCATGCTCTGAGTATCCCAGGAGCAATGTTTGAGATATTAATTTAAGAAGTTTCTGAGAGAGAGAGACACAGGGCATTTTGTATTTGTTTTTGACCTGACAACATCCACTCACCACCTCTGCACTTGCCTTGCTGTAAGTAAGTTAACTAGGGTATAGTAATTTCTCTTAAATTCAGTTAGGAACATAGTAAAGATTAGTTTAGATATTTTCTGTATTTATTTGAAACTGTCCTGCAATGTTGCTTTAAATATTTCCTGTGATTTTGAACTCTGATGTCACTATGAGTGCATATTTAGTGTTGTCTTGTTCTTTTATTATTTATTATTAAATATTTGTAAGCCTTTCAATTGTGGCTGGTCTGCTTGGAGATATTTAAGCTCTTAGTGTACTTGCATATCTATTTGGTGACACTGTACAAGGCCACTCCTAATAGCCTGGCTCTTGGTCAAACTACCGTTTGGATTAATAATAACATTACACAGTAAGATTGGATACCCTGTGGTAAGGGCTTTAAATTAGCTGATAAGCAGTGGCTGGTGGCAGTGAAAACTACCTTATAGTCTGGGCAGAAGGGGGCATAGTTACTAAACCTGTGCTAGCCTTTCCCGGGTGTGTGTGTGTGTGTATAAATTAAACCGCGAAGTGTGTGTATGTGTATGTGTAGGTCAGCTACTTAGGCAGGGACATGAAGCACTGGTTGGACAGAGAGCATGCTGGAGGTCTTGGTATGGCTCCTAAACTGAGATATTAACCCCATAGCTGTGCTAGTGGAGAGTTTTATTGGGGATTTGGAGAAAGAGGCATAAACCAGCCCCACACTGACTATCATCTCTGTGTGCTCTTAAGGGAAATTGAACTTTACTTTGTGTGTACATGTCATCCTCCCAGTGTGTACACCCCCCACTGTTGCCAGTGATGATGATTGAGGCTACTTGATTACTGGGCCAGTGCAGGAGCATCACATGTTAATTGTTGGGCAGTAGTGGGATATCTACATCACATATTAATTGGGGGACAGTGGTGAGATATGCACATCACATATTAATTTGTGGGCAGTGGTAGGATATCCACATCAAATATTAATTGGTTTGCAGTGGTGGTGTGGATATTGAATTCCTGTAGCCTGTAAACAGTGGTCACTAAGGAAGGTGCCTGTACTCTCAATCAGCCACACAGTGAACATTTAGAGTTTCATATCACAATTGTTTTATTTTTTTGTTAGCTTAGTTAGTCAGGGAGAGCAGGTAAGCAAGTCAGCAGAGGAGTATGGCAAGCTGACAAGGAGCCAGTTGGTTGAGATGTGCCAGGCTAAAGGACTGGTGCATGCTAACCTGACTAAAGCAGAAGTTATTGCAGCATTGTGCACAGCTGCATCACAGACCAGCAATCAGGAGGACAACCAGCTGGCCTTGGAGATGTACAACTCTCAGAAAATGGACAGTTCAAATTTCCGCAGAGGACTTAAAAATCCATCTGAAGTTAAAGAGACCTGAACTGGAGGCCAAACATTTGGAAATAGATGCAGCAGCAAGACTGAGACATCTGCAGGCTGAGGAAAATGAGAAACTGCGATATCTGGAAGCTGAGGAGAAATAGAGGCAGAGGCAACATGAGAAGGAAATGCTGACTCTTCGTCAAGAATCATGGAGGTAATGGGGAAAGAAGTAAATGAACCAGATAAGCAACAAAGGTCAGTAAATTTCTTCCACAATTTACAGAGGGGGATAATTTTGATAGTTTCAAGTGTAATGTTAACCAAGGGCTCTGGGTATGGTTCCTGACCCTCTTACTTCATGGTAAAGCTGTAACTACTATTTCTAAATTGTCTGATAGTGATTGCTTAAATTATAATGCAGTCAGTAATTGTTTGTTAGAATGATTTAAGTTAACACTTGAAGTTTATGGGAAAAAGTTTTGTGAGCATAGACTCAAGGCAGATGAAAGTGTGTGTGAATATATTGCTGAACTAAGCACTTATTTTCATAGGTGGGTGAAAGGATGTCAGGTCACCACTTTTGAAGGGCTGGCAGACTTTTGGTGAGGGAACAAGCCCTTAGCACTTTGCCTGAGGACATGAGAGTCTGGTTAGCAGACAGACAATGTAACACAACAGATGGGTTGGGGAAAAGGGATACCTATACCTAGCAAGCAGGGCATCACTGCACAAGAAAGGGATACCCAATGCTGCTTATGGGTCTAAGAGAACCCATGGTGGGCAGCCTAGACTGCCCACACAGAGTCCTCCAGTAACAGGGGAAGTCACTAGTCCAGGTACACATCCAGGACCAGGGGTTAAATGTTTTAAATGCAAACAGTAGGGCCATGTAGCATATAGATGTCCATGGAAGCAAGGTGGGGAAGAAAAGGTGGGAGAACCAGTAAGTGGGAATGACAGAACGTGAGCAGTGATTCATCTGGAGGCAAGGGTACTGAACTACTACAAGAGGTTATATCCTATCTTAGTAAATGGGAAAGAAGCCACTGCTAAGAGAGACACAGCCTCTGACCTAACCCTTGTGAATCCTGCAATGTTAAAGAGAAGCACTACTTGCTTGGGCAGTCTACTCCAGTCAGAGCTTTAGGAGGGACCCCATTCCAAATACCTTTGCCTAGGGTTCACTTTGACTAGGAGGGTGTAAAAGGAAGCAAACAAGTAGGTGTGTCTGAGAATATCCCTGCATATGTCCTGATAGGGAATGATTTTGATAATGCAGTACCTTGTGGGCATGCAGTGACATGTAGTCAGGCTTGGAGACAAGCAAGTGGGTCTGGTAGCCTAGGGGAGACCCAGACAGACTGCACACTTGCAGCCAAGATTGGTGAGACTGAAGGTGAGCCACAGATGCTTGTGGGTACTGATGCTCCCTTGGACAGAGTGACTGCAAGGCCAGAGGTGAATAGTAGTACCCAGGCTAACAGTGAGGCACTGCTGTCAGAGAATACCAGAATTCCTGTGGAAGGGAAGCTGGGAAGGATTACAAAGAAAGAGTTGAGACAGGCTCAGCTCTCAGACCTTACATTACAAGGACTGAAAGAGGTAGTTAGTGAGGCACCTGATTCTCAAGGGAAGGGGGTATTTGTAATTTGGGAGAAAGGGTTACTATATAGAGAGTGAACCCCTGAGTGAGGGCTAGAGGGAGAGAGAATACAGCAGTTAGTAATGCCCAGAGCCGACTATCTGGCACTTCTAGCTATAGCCCATTATAGTCCCTTTGCAGATCCTATGGGTATAAAACATTCAAAGAAATATATTATGCAGCACTTTTATTAGCCTGACATTTCTAGAGATGTAACAGTGTACCGCAGGACCTGTGAGCAGTGCCAAACATTTGACAAGACAGGCGACAAGGTGAAAGCTCCTTTAATGCCTTTGCCTGTGATTGAGGAGCCATTTCAGAGGGTAGCTATGGATATTGTGGGGCCTCTGAATACCCCAAGCTCCACAGGGAAAACATGTATCCTAGTGGTAGTAGATTATGCTACCCTATACCCTGAGGCAGTGTCTCTGTTCTCCATTGAGGCAGAAAAGGTGTCAAATGCTTTGTTAGAGATTTTCAGCAGAGTAGGTTTCCCAAAGGAAATACTGACTGACAAATATGCCAATTTCACATCAGACCTACTGGCTTGCCTTTAGAAGCACTGTGGGGTGAAACACCTAAAAACCACCCTCAGACTAATGCTGTTGTTGAGAGGTTGAACTCTACACTCAAGACCATGCTATGGGCATTTGCAGACCAGTTCAAGAGGGAGTGGGACAAATATTTATCATGTCTGTTTGCTTACAGTGAGGTTCACCAGGAATCCACAGATTTTTCACCCTTTGAGTTGCTGTATGGGCATAGGGTGAGGGGACCTGTAGATTTGATTCAAGATGAGTGGGAAGGTGAGAGTGAATCCCACAAGGAGTCTGTTGTGGCATATGTCCTAAACCTCAGGACAAAGCTTAGGGAGCTCACGGGTTTGGACCAGGAGACCCTGGAAGAAGCCCAACAGCAGAAGAAGTTCTGGTATGACAGGAATGCTTGAACTACTGAGTATGCTGTGGGGCAGCAGGTAATGGTTCTCATTCCTGTCAGACACAAGAAGCTGCAGGCAGCTTGGGAGGGACCCTTCAGAGTTGTAAGGAAGGTCCGTGATGTTAACTACATGGTAGAACTGCTATGCAGGAGGCAGGGGCACAAACTGTGCCATGTTAACATGATGAAACCTTACCATGATAGGGAGGCCCTTGTGCTAGATATTGGCAATAGGAGGCAGGAGGAGTCTGAGGGGGATCTATGGCTACAAGGAGCCACCCAGCCAAATCCCAAATTACTATGGTGGAGCCTAGGATTGCAGGCATATGATAGGACAGTGTAGCCTGTACTGAGTTCAGCAATGCCAAGGCAGCTGCACTCTCAAGACAGGGTGTGGGGTAGTGTATTCCCAGATAATCTCTCAAGCAGTGTTTCTCAAGGGTCACTTGAAGGGTCACTTGGTCACTAGGGTGTCACAAAAGGAAATACTGCCAGCCGAGCTATCTGGAATTTTGTAAATAATATGTTATTTGTGAATATTAATATGAGTTATATGAAAGTGTGACAGAAGGAGATAGTAATGTATGCAAGTGTAATAAATTGTTATTGTGTTAATTGTTTTCATTTTTTTGTGTTTGTGTGGCTTGGTGCAGTGCATAGCACTGGATACAAGCCAGACATCTAAAGATAGACACTGGATACATTTAATTAAGAAGCAAAGGTCAATAGCTGTGCATGTTTGCGCAGTGAGGCACAGTGCTCAATGAAGCTTCAAAGTAGATGACAGGTATATGTAAAAGTGGGTCTAGGATACATGCTCGACTAGCATATGTCCGAATCACAAAACATCAAACAAACATACACGAAAGCACTTAACATCGAAAAGCACTGCCGTGTATGTGTAGTTCAAAAAAAAAACTATGTTTCTGCAGGGGAGCTTTGCTCCCCTGCACCCCCCACACCCCCTCTACTTTATTATTCTCACTCCGCGATCGCACTACGGTGGGGAAAAGGGAATTTTCCCTTACCCGCGCTGTAGTCAGATCTACGAAACAGGCACACATACATGGAAGCGCTTGTCGATGTTAAGCGCTTTCATGTATGTGTGTTCGATGTTTTGTGATTCGGACATATGCTAGTCGAGCATGTGCCTGGATCCCGTAAAAGTATAGCAGTATTCCACATGGCCAGGTAGTCAAATGGTTAGAGTGACAGCCATAGGTGTAGTAGGAGCAGGGTTTGAATACAGGGAAGGGTTAGGAAGCTTTTATGTTCAAGAGAACATTATGCTAATTATTTTTAAATATGACTTTGCTGCACTCAGCTAAGCTCTGTCAAGCACTGCTAAGCCATGCCAAGCACTGCTGAAACAAGAAACATTTTAGTACTGCTTGGCATCACGCAGCTTCTCTTAGCTGGTCTGAGCACTGCTAAACAGAGCTTGTTTAAGCACTGTTGAGTTCTTCTGAGCGTGTTTGTGTACTGCTAACCAGTGCTAAGCATTTGCCAGTTTAACTAATGCTCGGCTGAGGGTCGTGGGTTTACGTGATGCTAAGCGACGCGCCTCATATTAGAAAATTGCCCAATGGCATTAAAGAGTGGAAAAACTGGCTTATTTAAGTGCAACAGGCAAGAATACAGTAGAATCTGTTTGAGTTTGAATCTGGCAGGAGCTATGGCAGGTGTTGGAGAGGGTGCATGCTTCTGGGAGCAACGGTGGGCATTCTGGACTCCAGGGTCATGGTTGGACTCCTTGTAAATTCTATGACATCTGGCTGCTGCAGTGCCAGTACCAGGGATCAGAGTACAAGTCAGAAGGCTGGGACTGGCTGGCACATGATATCGCCAGTGCTACAGGTATCCCCCTCACAGGTGAGCAGGTCTTTGTCATTATGACAATCTGAAGTGATGAAAGAGGGAACTTCTGGACACATAGGTCCAGGATGTTCGAGATGGGAATGCCCCTCAAGTTTGTACGTAATACTTGCATTGTTTTACCAATACCTAATCTGAATGTGTGATAGATAGGTATGCATAATGGTATGCTTCTCTCTCTACAGCTGCAGAGGAGAGAGCACACAATGTAGAGGCCCATGCAAGGCACCTGGCCAGGTTATGCTGTGAGTGTGGTCAGTACAGATGTATCTTGCAATCTATAGTCATATAAGCAAGAAAGAATAATGTATTAACTACCACTAGGTATATACAGTTTTGATTGTACTGCAATGAATGTGGTCATAGACCTGGACTGCAATAAGTGAGTAATCCCAGGTATAGTTCAATAAAATGAAAGCATGAAATCTGATAATGTTAAGGAAATAAAGTGTCTACTGCATTAATTGTGAAATTACAGCTGCATTGCAACACCTGCATTATATGATGTATTCTGCAATAAAGACTGTAAAAATATACCAATCACTGCATGAAGTCACCCCTAATAAAGCTGTGTTGTGCAGTATGTGTATGTATTTTGGGCTGCTGTTCATGAAATCGAGTATTACATCTGCTGTGAACTAAAAACACAAAGAATACCACTAAGTCACTGAAGGTTAGGTAATAAAGAGTGTTCTGCTAAACTGTAGATTTGGAGCTGTACTACAAGATATAATGCAATGTGATATTTGTTCTACACTAAGATCTGAAGCAATAATAAGAAACACCCAAGCTATATTGTGTATATCAGGAGTGTCTTGTGTTAGCCATTGCATTTCAGCTATATGCATTCCTACTCTGAGGTACGCTGTTGCAGGCAAGTATGAAACTGTAATAGCTGCAGACTGCAAATGTACCATCTGCAATTGTATATGGGTCAGGTAGCCAACTCAGCACTCTGATATGGTTTGTACACATCACAGATATTTCCACCCACTAGGGGTATATAGTGTACACATGCATTCTATGTATTAATGTACAGTTCACCTATCTCTGTCATGCATGAATCTCATGCATGTATGTTCAACTGTTAGTGCAGTCTTGTATAACATTCTACTTCTATTACCAAGTCATATTTTGTTAGCAGGTGAGCTCTATGCAAATATCAGTCAATCAATATGCAGTAGTGGCTCAGTAGCGCAGTTTGATAAATGCTAGGTCGGATGTACATTTTGTGACTCACAGACCAGGTTCAGGTCCAGTGACAAGTACTAGTTAATATTATTGAATCAGTTATGTATTTTAACAGGTTTTCTCTCCAGAGGAAATACAGGTAAATAAATGGCTGCAGTAGCCCTTAGAATGGGTTAATAATTTATGTGTTCAGATGTAACAGAGTGTTAACAGCATTGCTCAGCAATGTGATAATATAGGCAACAAAGTACAGTACTAATAAATGATAATACAGTAAATAAAATGTGTAATCTTGCTATGGCTGTATGCCTGGTGTGTCTGTGAATGTCTGCTGATAGTCTAACCCCATGCCTGCAAAGGACGGCATGATAGTCGTAAACTCTCTGTACTGTCTGCGATACATGCCTCTCAAGTGTCATGCTGTCATTGACTGTGATCACTGTTGCCTAATGCCTCTGTCACAGATCATGGACATGATGTATGTCAATAGCACAGTCACACTACATCAGTCCACAGTACACCTTAGTAGTCTGTCCCCCTAACATGTAATAGTCCCCTGTAGTTGTGTACCTGTAGATGTTACAGCTTGGCCCATACTGTTCCAGCAGATAGCTTGAGAGGTACATACATGCTACAGAAGATATAGGGCACTTGTATACATAAAGGAAGGGCAGACCTGTAGAGTATGTAAGAGTACTGTTGCAAACACTATAGCCTATACTGATGTTAATTTACTGTACTTCTCTCTCCCCCACCCCTTATCTGCATCATAATATATTATTGTTATACATCAGTTATGGTTTACTATTAACATATGTTCTTCCCAAAATGTTATGTTGGGTTTTGTGTTTTATCTATGTTGTTGGCCTTATGCCATAACTGCTACTGGCATGCTGTTACTATACTGACTGTTATCTCACTTATTGTTGTGTTCCATATACTATGCATATTATGTTACTGGGTTATTTGCAACGTTCTGGCATGCTGTTATAACTAACTAAAGTTTATGTTCATTACTAACCTGTACACTTTGCAATACCTCAACATCATAGCTCAACTAGGCAGGCCGGTTCCTGGTGATCCACCTACCTTACCTCAGCCGGCCATAGCATCCAGTCCCACCACATCTGGGACCCAAGCTGGTGGCGCCCTCTCTGCAGGCCCTGCACCACCCACAGGTGGAACTGCCTCAGGGCAAGGGGCCCATCCCCCCAGGAGCGGAGGTGGAGGGGGGTTGTCACCTAGGATCAGCTGCCACTGATGGTGCACAGGATAGTCCATTGTGACTATGAGAACCACCTGTGGGAGAATGATGGCAGACGCACACACTTGGAGGGGTCTGGTGACCCTGGCACCCAGCCACCTTTTGGGCAGTGCAGAAGCAGCGCCGACTGCTCATGGGTAGGAGGTCAGTCACACTGCTACCATTTGGGGGCACATGGATCTCTGATTCCACAACACCCTCCCCATCCAAGGTGTTTAACCCCTCTCATGTGTCACACACTGCCCCTGTTTGCTGTCTTTGTTGTCTTGTCTGTCTGCAAATGCAACTTACCTCCTCACACATACCTATACCCTTCCCCAACATTCCGCTCTCACCTTAAAAAAAAATTTAAAGTGCATCTGTCCCACAAAAATATCGCCCTTACATAGCTCTCCATTTTACACACATGTCCACTGGACATAACTAATCATTACATTACTTAATCATCACATTTATGTTACCCTCAGTCCTCTCTCTGGGGTTTGAGGCTTCAATTTCCAAATTCCCTCCAACCTGCACAGATGTTGATGTAAAAGAAATGGAGAGCTATGGTCCTTTCCTACATCAATCCTGCACATTCCTACCTGCCTTTCAGTATGTTTTTCCCCTTGGGTGCCCCCATTTCACCACTTTTCTATCACCCCTTTTTTCTTTTCTTTTTTATATTTAGCGTGGTTTAAGTGAAGCTAAGTGGCACACCCCATAAACCCACTTAAAACTGCTTAACAGTGCCTTAATCACCTTCTGTGTTTCTGACAGTGTTAGGCACATCTACAAAATAATCACCCCCTGCCAAGACTCAAACCAAAGCCCCTGTCAACTACAGCATAGTGCATTAGCCCACTAGGCCAATGAGTTCTGAAGTCAAACAGGCATTTCCATAAACATATCCTGATTGCCAATGACACACTGCATGTATATATAATGGTAAAACTGTCAGTGTACTTTGGACTGTGATGCAGACACCAAAGCAGTACAAAGCCAAATACATAATGATGGATGTACGTGAGGCCTGGGATATCAGGTATAGCTATCAAGTGCACAGACTGTTGCAGAATGTCCACAGTTATGCCAGCTACTTTTGGCACGGTTTTCACAAACCCGTTTCTGTATGTTAAAGTACTGACAAGTCAGTACAGATTGAGGTTAGAAAATCATGACAGACAGTTCAGTGTCACACTTCATACCCATCCGAACACACATGCTAATGGGAATCCTATGTAATAGACTGTATGCATGCACATATATCCTGCAAATACACCTGCTGCAGTATTGACTCATTATATCAGTCTGTTAAATCCCTAGCATGCTGTACATTTTTCCATCCACAATTCTGGGTTTGAATCCAGTGTGTTGCACTTCAATTACATGCTTATGAATATAACAAATAATGATTGAGTCTTGCAATTTTAACCAAAACTGGTTGCTGTTACTGCATTCACTGCTATCTATGTTAGAACATCAAAGGCCTGTATATAGGGACACACTGCACAAATATGTGTAGGCTACCTACATGTTGCCTAACACTCTCCAATTGGCACTCTTACATAACATATGTACCTTAAGCACATATTTTACCTGGACTGTTATGGGTACCCTCACCTGGCTTTGCTGTAATGACAGTGCTGACACTGCTTCCTCACTGACACATACAGATTTCTATCCTCCAATGTGTTCACACTCCCCAGTATGAATCCTGGACAAAAAGCAGCAGCTGCAGCCTGCAACATATGCAGCAGTATGTGCAGCTACCTGCTACAGACCTAACATACCTCACAACCTCCTAGAACAAGGGATCCACACCACACTCATACATGAACGGGTGGGGGGCACAGGCCAAGAGACAGGCACATGTGTCACAGTCTGTCCTCACAAACATACACAGCTGATAGACCAGCAGCTACTGCAGCAGCATGCATATTCTGATGTGAATGACGTATGACACTCACATGGGTCTTCCCCTTACTGATCTCAACCCACATTGTTTAACATTGAACTGCCACATAATCACAAAGTCATTTGACAATGGCCAAACATAGCATGCAAAACTGTGGACATACCACACAAATCCCAACAGTGGACAGTATTTGTACCTACCCTCTGCAATGCTGTAGTCTCCACCCCTCAGTAAAGTACATCTCAAAGACTAGGAAAGGGACCAAAGCCTACATGAAGGCCTTAAATATTGCACTGTTGTGCCATGTCATTGGTAATGAAAGTGCAACCCAGCTGTTCTGGATACAATTAGCAAGTCTAAGCCACAGATTGGTGCATAGGCAATCACCTGTTATTGAGCATTGCCTGCAAAAGGCAAGCAGCTGCCTATGGTTAACAGGTCTGTAACTTGCTTTACCAAGACAGACTGCAATTATGGAAGCCTTTTTCTTCAGGATTTCTGCACAAAAGGATTACAGCACTATACCAGGTATGTAATACAAGTCCTCATATAATGGGATGCAGATGGGAGGATGCAGTTATGGGGAACAGAGATTACAACAGTAGGCCTGTAGTACATCTCTGGGAATGATATGTTGGTGATTGTCTGTTGTCCAACAGCTACAGGCATGCCTTTCAACTCTGCTTGCTGTGACTTAGCTCACAGCTCTGGCCCTCTCACTCCCTCCTACAGTGGTCGGCTCTTGTACGAATGCTACTGGATTGTGTGTTAGACATAGTGACAGTAAGTAATGGTGGACACAACTGACATATCACATGATATACTGTCATTCAGCTCCTCTCAGTCTGTGAATGTCACACAGGAACAGTTCAGACATTGTACAGGTGTCCCTTACTGTCCCTGATGCACTCTGGATAGGTCACTGTTTTGTCAACATTCATATCTCATTGCTTGCCAACTATGGCTAGCAAATGTGGCAACCCTGTACAGCAGGATTGCAGGTCATAGCCATTAGTAGTGGGGGGACAAAGGCCCAACCTCATCACCAGAGTGTACATAATGATCATACAAAGTAAGCGTATGAATACAGTAACAGATATTACTTTAGCATAACTGTTGTCTGAGGGTTCTGGTGTGTGTCAGCCAAATTCTCCACATTCTAAGAATAACCATCAATTATTGTCCAACCATTTGCCAGACATCCACATGTTTCTGGCAAAGGGACCACATATATCAGGCATATGTACACATTCCGCAAACATCTGTGTACTGTAGAAGTAGGACACCTACAGGAAAGATACCCTACATTACGTTTGCATTGCTGTCTGTCATTGTGGCCCATGGATGTTGCTGGACTGTCCCCATATACTTGTAATAACACACATCTATTTGTTGAACAGTGGATGTCTGACATGGTACTGGGACGTTGCCTATAGGGGACACACCACATAGACGGCATTGATGGGAGTGGAGACATACAGTACACTCCATCATAGCACACAGGGACATAACCAGTATTGCTACTATGCTGCTGATAGCCACATACATACTGTATTGATAGATGGTGGGGTATGATGCGGGAGGTAGCAGTGGATAGTACAGGCCAATTTGGATGTGCAGGGTCTCTACATAGTGGAGAGTGACATATGTTGTCCTGTGATGTGTTCCCCTATTCTTGTCTTTCAGAAATGATGTATAGACAGAGGCACCGGCCATTTCCAACTAGAGAAAATTATGTTATCCTGGATGGCCTCAGACTGCATCACAAGTCCAGGACTCACCAGAATCCTTAGCAACATGCAGCACTGTGGGCTGACCTCATTACAGCAATCAACCACGTAGGGCTACAGGACAGAAGCTTTGAGCAGGTCCAACACAGAGTGACAGACATGATAAATACTGCATGGCAAATAGCTGCTTCTGTAGCCAGGGACCATGCTGTCACCGGTGGAGGGTCTGCAGCAGTAGAACCTCTCTCTGCCACAGAGAAATTCCTGGTGAACCTAGGATCAACCACCAGCTCCCAAGCATCCTTCACTCCATACATCATGGAGGTGGGTGCCACAGCATCCACAGCAGAGGAGTGTCCAGGTAAGCCTCCTGTGTTCATCACGGTAATACTGTATCAGTCATTTTGGCAGCCTCTGCATACAAGTACATGGATGTCAGGTCAGTGGTAGAGTTGTTGCCTCACAGCAAAAGGTTCTCTGGTTCAATTCTCAGCTGGAGTGCCTTCTGTGCTAAGTCTGCATGTCCTCCCTGCATTTGTGTGGGTTTCCTCCGGGTGCTCCAGTTTCCTCCCACATTACAAGGACATGTGTCTGGAGCATTTCTCCTTGGGCATCCACTGAAAATTGGCTTCTTTCCAAGTCAGTCTTTCCCAGTAAACAAATGTTAAATAAATGTTAAATAAATAAAATAAAATGTGCATGAGTTTGTAAAGCACACTTGTGCACACATACTCAGAATATCAGCAATGTAGGCAGTATCACAGTACCTAATGTACATGTTGATATACGCACATATTATCCTGTAACAATGCCACATTTGGTATTGCTGACAATACCTCTCCCTCACATTTCCATAGGTACATCAGGAGTGGCTGACGTCCAACTTCCAGTACCCGGTGAGTGTGATACTGTTTTTGTATGGATCATATATACCCTAAGAATGCAAATGGCTGCCATTTTGGTGTACACACAACTGCTTTGCTTAGCCAGAGTACACTACTTGTATGTTCATTTTTGGAGGGGTTAACTGAAGTGCATTGAATCAGTAATCACAGTAGTGTATGTGCAGGTGTTGTAACATATTTGCACTTATTTTTGTGATGGTCTATGCAGTCTGCTATACAGGGGGCAGTAGTATGCTCAAGACAGGTGCACTGTGATTTAGATGTAGGTCTATCACATACACTGACATATTGCTTATCTCACAAGTGTATAGTACTGGCAACATTAACCAGATGTAGCTGCAGTGCATGTAGTTTAATTGGCCTGTGCTGTCTGTGTATGTTGTAGTCTGCTTGTGTGTTGTACAAGGGATCAGAACTAAGATGTGATATGTGTAATGCAGTTGTGACACCTCACCAGTATGTGTGTGTGTGGATCACCATACATAATAGTGCAGGTAGTAGTAATGTACTTATTTTGTCTTCCTCCTCACAGCTGACCATGGGGGTTAGAGTCTGTCCCCCTCACAACCTGATGTCAGTGTCTCATAAGACTCTGATGATGGTGGCCATAGTGAGGCACAGGTGGGGTTGTTGGGGGCTGAATTCATCCCATGGGTTGACATCCCACTTCCTCCCCCATAGTTCCCACACACAGTCAGTATGCCCACACATACCGAGTCTTCTGCGGCCACAGATATCAGAATGAGTGTGGCAGCATCAAACAGGAGAGTGTGGCAACAATGGCATCAGGGAGTGTAGACACTAGCCATAGCCAGAGAGCTGGCAAGGTCCCACACAGGCAGATTGACAGGGGTGCTCGAAGGAGGACTGCTGCCCATCCACCACCTGTCACAGGTGTCACATCCCAAATCACTCAATGCATGTTTAGGTCCATCATGGAGGCACAGGCATGTTCCAAACACAGCACCAGATAGATGTTCAGGACCATGGATGCATCACTGTCTGACATCTATGACACTCTCCACCACATTGGTGATGCCATGCATTGTTTCTCTGATGTAGTGGAAAGACTGTGGGGGTGACACATTGTCAGTTCTTGACTGCACATTGTCTATGCTAGAACATGTGGTGGGAGTAGGGCATTGGACACATAGCTGTAGGTCAGCAGCAACATCCACTGAGAGTCCATATGGTCGTGCACACTCACGGTCCTGTAGTGGCAGTACCTACAGAGCTACAGAAGGGAGGGTGGTGTCCAGGGACATGGGCTCAGCAGACACCAGTCATCGTCAGTGACTAGTACCACATCTAACCCTGGGCATGGTGGTGCCAGTGCCACTCCTGGCAGATCCAGTTCCCATGTTCATGGTCAGAGACAGTGAACTGTCCAGTCTGCCATGTGCGGTCCACAGCTGTCCAACATACTCACGTGTAGGACTAGCACATGGCTTGACTGTGTATGTGCACACACTCATACATCATTGTCACATGCAGGTCACAGCAGACACACACAGCACCTCTCCATGACACTGACAAGCACCCCTTTCTGACTCCTAGACAAGGTGTCAACTGTTTGGCACAGCCTAGGCCCCTCTGGCACCCCCACACCACACCCTGTGCATGTGATGATATCTGTGCCACATCCCTGCCTTCCATACCAACAATGCAAGGACATGCAAATATGTGTCTGATGCACAGGGTGACTATAGTACATTACATGATGTTTTGTAGTGCAGTTGTGTTATGCCATGACAGCTGCTGTATGCTGGCATGTGTTATGAGTACACATCAAAATGTTTGTACCTTTGTTGCATGATGTTAGATTGGCAGTGGTGTTGCTGACTGACAGGTGCCTCTCAGAACTTTGTATGTTTCTGTTGCAGGGGGTCCGAGTGGCTAAGCTGTGGAGACTTAGTGGCAATAAAATGGCTCAGGATGGCATGGTAACAAAGCAGAAATATGACATCAGCAAGGTACGGCTGTATATGTGCATGGTTACCTAGGTGAATATGTGTAGAAGAGTGTGTCAGGGACAATGGGGGGTGGACAGCGTAATCCTGCATGCGTATCCCATAACAAGGCATGCTACCCTTGATATGTTTTACCTGGGTGTTCTGTACCTACAAATATAGGTGGTGGCAGATAGCATTTATGACTAGGTAGATGTGAGCTATTTAGGGCCAGCAGCTACTCATATGACCTTAAAATGTATAATCATTGCACACACATAGGCAAGACAAACACACTGCTGCAAGGAGATATATTTACACAAACACACACACACACACACACACACACACACACACACACACACACACACACACACACACACTTACAGAGTTGCCCTTTTTGAGATTAAAACCCCTACCTATCTAATACTATATACTACAGTACTACGTACTTATTGCATGTGCCACAGTGCTTATGTGTTTTGAGAGTATCTGCCAGTGCTGTTAAGGTGGATGACATCAGCAGGCCTTGTAAAGGAGGCCAATGGGGGGTTGACAGGGCCAGAAAATGTCTGACCATTGCACACAGGCGAGACAGAATCACTGCGCAAGGGGGTATATTCACACCCACACAGACACACACACACACACACACACACACACACACACACACACACACACACACACACACATGGAGTTACCCTTTTTGAGATTAGAACTCCTACCTATCTAGTAGTATATACTATAGTACTACATACTTATCACATGCGCCACAGAGCTTATGTGTTTTGAGAGAGTCTGCCAATGCTGTTAAGGTGGATGACATCAGCAGCTGTTGACAGGGAGGCTACTGTTGTGAAGGATGCTAGTCACAGGGCCATATAATGATTGACCATTGCGAAGACATAGGCCTGATAGGCATGTCTGTACTGCTGTATGTGAAATATGTGCATATACACACACACACACACACACACACACACACACACACACACACACACACACGGTGGTTGATGTTAGATTACAACCCCTACCTACCTACTATTACACACTTTAGTCATAGTACTAGTTTTCATGCACCACTGGTTATAGTTGGTGTACATGTGGCTGCAGCACTACATCGCTCTACACCTTTATTTGGCTATATATATATATATATATATATATATATATATGGTCTCCCTTCAGAATGTTGAAGGTTTAAAACTTTGAATTTCATATGGTCGAGACTATATGATCATAATTTTAAAACATTGATATTCTATTCTAAATGGTGATCTCCATACAGCGTGGAATGGGAGATTTCCATTTTCCTCACTGTAGTGAGATCTCGGAGTTGGTATATTTAAGTAGTGGGGGGGGGGTGTGGGAATCTGGTTTTGTTTATTTATTCATTTTAGAATATCGAAATTTTGAAACTTCGTTCATATGGTTTCGACCATATGAAATTTGAAGTTTTAAACTTTCGATATTCTGAAGTGACTCGATATATATATATATATATATATATATATATATATATATATATATATATATATATATATATATATATATCTGTGTGTGTGTGTGTGTGTGTGTGTTACCTCTATATATCTATGTATATGTAGGAATATGTGCCACATACTGATAGATAATGGTAATCATGTCTGAAGGGGATAGGGAGAGACAGATACATATACATACATGTCTGTATGCACAGAGATATATTCAAATATCATTTCTTTAGGCAGATAAGGCATCAGACATGGGCTAAAATTAGCTAAGTGTAAGAGCATGCCCAGTGTGACCGTCAGTACTTACAAGGTGACTCCAGGCTGACCTAACTGTACTCCAATCTGGGATTTTGTGTGCTACAGCCAATTGGCTCCTGCACCTGATTCAACAGTCCAGCACCTCCCTGATATTATGTTCAAGGGATTCCCCGGCTATGTGGTGCACATAACATCTGAGTCATACCTAGGTTGTGTACAGATTGTAATAGACTGTACAGTATTTTGCATCATATGTCTGGTACATTTTATATAGCATTTTGATTCTGTGGTACGTCTGTGGCAAATCATTATATATTGATGTTAGGAAGTGATGATAAACAGTTGAGTTACTGACTCCATACACAGCAGGGAACCCATGCTGCTGGATGACCTGTTATTCTCTGCACTTTCTACATTTGTCTGGCCACTAGTTAATCCTTCTCCTTTTATGTGGGCCTTTATCCCACTCCTGTTCATGGCTTTGTCTATATTTCCTGCTCTAAGTAGTTGTAGGTATGCTGTGACTGGGGTACATGATGTAACACTACACACAGGGTTACAAACGTTACACCTCTGACTGTACATGTTTTGCAGGATGTCCAGCATTCTGCAACATATGTCTGTTCTGCTACTCAGACATTTGTGTTTTTTGGTAATATACTACTACACGGTGCCCACTGACTTGTTGTAGGTACTGACACAGTTATATGATGGCCTTTATATCCTGCTGCTACTCTGACTTATTACAACCTGCTGTTATACTAGCCACCTTCTAGGTTACTCAGAGCATGTGTAATGTCCATAGCTGTGGGCCCCTGTCCCTCCATTGTCTCTGGTGTTGTCCAGCTTTCTTGCGGTAACAAATAGTGACATATTGACAGTCTGTGGGAATTCTACCATAGGAGTACCTCACATGAAAATTGTAGGTGCAGCCAGCTTCGAACCATAAACACCATCAGCAATGCTAATGTACTTAGCCCACTAAGCTACACCAGCCACCAGAAAGTGAAGTTTAATTCCTGACACTTTAAACAGCAGACAGATATACACTTTGACCCCTGCATATTGAGGAAATAGAACATGTCAACAGGTTGTTTGGGACAGCCCTGAGATTGTGTGGTCTGCTGCTATAATGCTGCAAACATACTGTTAATGCAGCTGTATGCGAGTACAGCTGTGTTGGGGATAGGAGACTCTATCATTGACATTAATGCATCTGTCCTGTGACCCCACTGTTTGACATTTCCCTCACATACTGCAGCGGGTTTTGCTGTCTTGCATCCTACTGCATATTATGGGGGCAGGCAGTATTTGACAGAGAGATTTTGCTGCCCACATAGCTGTTAGTTATCTGCAGGTAGCCTAGTAGCCCACTCTATTCCCTTGCATGCATATTGCAGGTCCATATATATGCTACCATAGTCTACTGCCTCATACATTTGTTGTACAGAAGAGTGACTTACCTTGTGAATATAGCAGTTGAGATAACAGTGCTTCAGGGCTTACTCTGTCTGATGCATGCAGTACACAGCCAATACATGGTAAGGTACAGGTTGTGTGGTGTGGCTGACATCCTTTTTACTATGTATGTGTGTTGGAATGACGTGTCAGTCCCTAGGAGCCTAGGTTGTCAGTGCATGTGTTATGCGTTGCCTCTTTGCCAAGGATAGGGCATACTGGGCATGCCTATGTCTGCCTACAGGGACATGCTCATGGGTTTCTTCCTCTGAGCCTTCCTATGGGTGTGGCTGTGGGGACCTTGACACTGGTGGGTGAGCTGTGAGTTCTTGTAGTATGTCCCTGTCCACCCTGTAGTGCTCTACAATCTCCAGCTCATGTTGCTCCTAGAAGGTTACCCAGGGCCTGAACACTCATCTCCTTCTCATTCTAGGCCTATTGTCAGCAGCAGCATCACCACTGCCCTCAGCCTCTACACATACAGAGGTAGCAGAGCAGCATCAGTCCCTAGAATTAAATCAGTTAAAATTCCCAAGTCTGTACTCCAATAGTGCAGAATATTGGGTGAAAAATCAGATTGTAGGGTGTATGCATACTTTATAGTGTTGTGCTGCAGATGCAGCCTATGTGATTGGCTAATTATGATGCATTCCACCTGCCAGCTATATCACTGAGGAGTTTGAATGGCCCAGTGTCAGTGGAACAGGGCTTATCACTAATTTATACATGATTGGATTTCCCAGGCTATTTCCTTTTTTTTTTTAAATGCCTTCCCTGCTAAGCATTGTGGCACAGCACGCAGACCTGTGGCACTTGTGTAAACACTGATCAGCAGTTTGGACACACCCCCATGCACAGGCATGCTCAGCATAGCTACACCAGCTAAAACATGCAGCCCGCAGTTAAAGAGAGCTTAGCAGCACTGGACACACCCCCTTTGCTTAGCTGAGCTGAACGGCACAGAAATGAGTGCCGCTCAGCTCCAATCCTGCTTAAACATATAGTAACACACCCCCTTTTCATGTCAGCTAGTTGTTCTGTGGACAACAACATGATTTTGGGGCTACACAGGTTTTATCTGTGGAAACAGTGGCCCATTTTTACAATTCAGTAACCTCAGCTCATTTGCATGCAGATTTTTACACATAACCTGAATATTTCACTATTCCAGGGCCTCCCCCTTAGCAACCACAGATATCTATGATTGCACACACTGCATGCAGGGCCCTATAATGCATTATTCTCACTTATGTCATCTTTTTACTTTTTAAGATTTCTAATATTTTTATTTTGCATAATGGCATGTTTGCGCTCTGCTGTATGCCACGAAAACCTAATATGGTTACTAAAAAATATTTTATATTATTTTGTATTAGTTTGTGGACTCACGGAGCATACTTTTGCACATATCTGTACCTACTATAACATTTCTGACCTTCTAATTGGGCTTTTACAACCCCTGTTCAATTTCTAGATTTCTGTATACAGAAATTTTCTGTGTACACTTCTAACACCAACACAGGTTCTGCACGGATACCTATCTGCTTCCTGGATTACAAAACAACCTCATTTGCATGCAGTTCACCTGCTTATGATGTGATTTGCATGCCATGGACACGTCTGTGTTTGCACGCTGGTGCACACCTCTCTGCTCTGTTTATTGGATTGCACGGCTGCTTAATTCCATGTTAGCTCCATGCCACACTGCTTACATGGAAAATCACTCCATGTAGGCTTTATTGAATTCCGCCCTTAGTGTTCTCTTGTTCTTTTATTATTTATTATTAAATATATTGAAACCTTTCAATTGTGGCTGGTCTGTTTGGAGATATTTAAGCTCTTAGAGTACTTGTATATCTATTTTTATTGTGAGCCTCCGCAAATGTAGGTGTGTGTTTTATGTTTCTATGCGTGTGTTTTGGTGATGTAGGTTTTGAGGGGCTATGTGATGAGCATGGTGTGGTGCCAGTGTTTACCTTCTCCACCTGACTGTCTAGTCCAGTCTTGGGTGAAGAGAGCTTTGCTTTCAGTTTGGCTATATATGTGCATCTCTCACAGGTTGTAGTGTTGGGTGGTAGGAGGAGAGGGTTGTCTGTGTACATGAGTCAATAGCTGCATTGCTCTAAGATGCCCAGATTCATCAGGTAGACAGGAGAAATCAGGAGCTGACCCTTAGACATGCCTGGATAGGTGCTTATTTATTAAGTACTAAAACTGCTTTCCTCTAGACACGTGAGGAAAGTTGAGTGCTGTAGTAATTTGCAGCTTATTTAGTGCTTATGAGTTCTGAAAAAGTGCTGAGTTCAAAGAAACAGATTTGAGTGCTGAAACTAGAAAACTGGCTAGTTCTAAGAAACAAAATTAAGCTAGAAGGCTTCCCAACAACACAGAAAGGCTTGGGGGCTCAGAAACCTACAAACAGTCTAGACCAGTTACAGGAAATGCAGAAAACAAGCTAATTTTTTTCTTTCCCAGATGCTCTCGTTGTATACAGTAGGAGTGCCTGAAATCAGAATATGATCTCATTGCACTCAGTTGAGTGAGCAAATGAGATGGGCCCAGAAGGAGTATCCAAACACAAATTTACAAGAGGGGCGGGCAGTTTCAAAGCCACCAAGATTAACACCAAAACAAACACAGGGAGGGTGGGTGGGGAATTAACTGAAAAAAACAGAGTCAAAACTTTCAGTTCAGTTAATATTCAATGCAACACAAATAAATCAATTAAAATGATGTATTATTTGAAAAAAGTGCAGATAAGAGGTACTTAAATTATCTTATACGTCCAGTTGAATACAGCTAAATCTTAGCCGGTAAAAACTGAGGTTTTAAGCAGAAAATATTCCAAAATGTGCCACTTAAATAGGCAGTCACAGGATATCAATGAATGAGACTACCCCCGCCTGCAATTACTAACAGGCAATAAAATTCTAGCAAGCAGTAACTGAAAAAAACAGTCAAAACTTCCAGTTCAGTTAATATTCAATGCAACACAAATAAATCAGTTAAAATGCTTTATTATTTGAAAAAAGTGCAGATAAAAGGTACTTAAATTCTTTTATACATCCAGTTGAATACAGCTAGATCTTAGCCGGCCAAAGTTGAGGTTTTAAGCAGAAAATATTCCAAAATGAACCACTTAAATAGGCAGTGACAGGATATCAATGAATGAGACTACCCCACCTGCAATTGCTAACAGACAATAAAATTCTAGCAAGCACTAACTGAAAAAACAGTCAAAACTTTAATTTCAGTTAACATTCAATGTAACACAAATAAATCAATTAAAAAGCTGTGGTATTTGAAAAAAGTGCAGATAAGAGTTACTTAAATTCTTTTATACATCCAGTTAAATACAGCTAAATCTTAGCCGGTAAAAACTGAGGTTTTAAGCAGAAAATATTCCAAAATGTGCCACTTAAATAGGCAGTCAAAGGATATCAATGAATGAGACTACCCCCACCTGCAATTACTAACAGGCAATAAAATTCTAGCAAGCAGTAACTGAAAAAAACAGTCAAAACTTCCAGTTCAGTTAATATTCAATGCAACACAAATAAATCAATTAAAATGCTGTATTATGTGAAAAAAGTGCAGATAAGAGGTACTTAAATTCTCTTCTACGTCCAGTTAAATACAGCTAAATCTTAGCCGGTAAAAACTGAGGTTTTAAGCAGAAAATATTCCAAAATGTGCTACTTAAATAGGCAGTGACAGGATATCAATGAATGAGACTACCCCCTCCTGCAATTACTAACAGACAATAAAATTTTAGCAAGCACTAACTGAAAAAACAGTCAAAACTTTCAGGTCAGTTAATATTCAATGCAACACAAATAAATCAATTAAAATGCTGTATTATTTGAAAAAAGTACAGATAAAAGATACTTAAATTCTCTTATACATCCAGTTGAATACAGCTAGATCTTAGCCGGCCAAAGTTGAGGTTTTAAGCAGAAAATATTCCATAATGTGCTACTTAAATAGGCAGTGACAGGATATCAATGAATGAGACTACCCCCGCCTGCAATTACTAACAGACATTAAAATTTTAGCAAGCACTAACTGAAAAAACAGTCAAAAATTCCAATTCAGTTAATATTCAATGCAACACAAATAAATCAATTAAAATGCTGTATTATTTGAAAAAAGTGCAGATAAAAGGTACTTAAATTCCCTTATACGTCCATTTGAATACAGCTAGATCTTAGCTGGCCAAAGCTGAGGTTTTAATCAGAAAATATTCCAAAATGTATCACTTAAATAGGCAGTGACAGGATATCAATAAATGAGACTACCCCCACCTGAAATTACTACAGGCAATAAAATTCTAGCAAGCACTAACTGAAAAAACAGAGTCAAAACTTCCAGTTCAGTTAATATTCAGTGCAACACAAACAAATCAATTAAAATGCTGTATTATTTGACAAAAGTGCAGATAAAAGGTACTTAAATTCTCTTATACGTCCAGTTGAATACAGCTACATCTTAGCCGGCCAAACCTCTAAAGCAGAAACGCAAGCAAACTCCACCCCCCAACGCAACCCAAATGACACATAGCCCATAAACTCAGTGTGCCACTCAACCGCAGCCCATAAGGCATAACAACGCACCCAGCACTCTAGTCATAGGTGACTCTATAGTCAGGCACACTGATGTTCCACTCACCAGGCTAAACAAGGAGAACGTTACTGTCAGCTGCCTGTCAGGTGCGAGGATCCACCACATAACACATGCACTCAGGTCACTCCACAACAAGTACAAATATGACACTGTCATTGTCCATGTTGGTGAATGACCTGAGATGTACCTCCCTGGACTACATGAAAAAAGACATGGAGGAGCTCTCTGATCTTGTAGCCCAGGCAGGTATGACTCTAGCCCTGAATAGCATCCTGCCATCACCCAGAATGATACCACAGTACAAGGACAAAATGATTGACTTCAACAATTGACTAAGCTTTTGGTGTCATTCTAAGGGGATCCAGTATTTGTCTGCCTGGGGTGACATGATCGACAGACCATGATGCTTTTCCAGAGATGGCCTGCACCTGTCACCCTTGGGACTCCGGATACTGTCTAAGGCTCTTGCCACCCCTATAGTGCTTTTGTTAGGCAAGGTTCAAATGACAAATTCACCACCGTAACAGGTACAAGCAAGCAAAATCTGAGGGTAATGCTACTCAATGCTAGAAGTCTAAACCTCAAAATGCACTCACTCAAGGCACTCCTTAAAATGGAGAACATCAACATCTGTGCAGTGACAGAGACCTGGTTCAAAGCTCCAGAGAGCACCCCTGCATTACCAGGCTATAATTCATACCACACCTTTTGGCCACCTAACCCAGAATGAAGCACTAAAGGTGGAGGTGTGTCCATATTCATTAAGGATATCCACACCTCCAGGCTAGTTGCACAGCATAATGCATCTGAGATTATCCAAATGCAACTAACTCTGGGCAAGACCGCAATCCAAATGGTAGTTTGCTACAGACTCCCCACCATGCCCCAGGATTCCCACTCCTCATTTCTTGATACACTGGAAAGTATTAGGGTACAACCCAATACCCTAATAATGGGCAATTTCAACTACCCCACCATTAACTGGGAAAACTACTCATGTACCAACACTTTTGTGCAATGTTTTCTGGAATTCATAAATTCCAACATCTTGGATCAACTTATTCACACCCCCACCAGGGGCAGCAATATCCTAGACCTGGTCATTACCAACATGGGCAACCGGTGTTCCATACCAGAGGTCAGTTCCTCATTGGTCAGATCAGACCACAAGCTAATCATCCTAGACATCCACATCCCACCCCCAATTAGGGAAACCAACATAAAAAACTTCTCTAAAGCCAACTTCACACTTCTTAAGGCAGAAGTTGCAAACTTCATGACACCCATGCCAATGGACAGTAGAGGTACGACTGCTGAATCCTACACAAAGGCACTTTATAAGCACTTACACGAGTGCATGGATCATGCTATCCCTAATAGAACCAAGATGCTATCCTCCAAAAAAAGGAAGCCAATCTGGTGGTCCTCTGCCATAAACAAACTCTACAACAGAAGAAAGAAACTGTTGCAAAAAAGAGTAAAATCCCATGACTGGAGCAACTCCCTGGTCAACCTCAGTAAGAAGCTGAGATCCCTCATAAAATCCTCCAAAGCTAATTAGAAAAACAAAATTGCCACTGACTCTAAATACAAGCACAGAGCATTCTATAGCTATGTCAAGAATCTCAATGGCAACACTCAGATCTGCTCTAAGTTACAGCACACTGGCACTAAATATACATAACCAACTGATATTGCCAACATCCTAGCAGATAGGTTCAGTGCTAACTTTACCCCCCTCTCACCCCCTAGAGGGCCCATCTCTATACCGGAAGAATGCAAAGTTCCTGTAATCACGGCTGCACAGGCAAAAAACACACTCTCCAAAGCCAAGAACACAGCATCCATGGGACCTGACAATATTCCAGGCTGCGTTCTACATGACCTACAGAATGAACTGGCACCCTACCTAAGTACCATGTTCAATCATAGCCTCACCTCAGGCTTTGTGCCCACTGAATGGTGCACCACGACGGTTATCCCACTCCACAAAGGGGGATCCACGACGGACCCCAGGAACTACCACCCCATTAGCCTGATGAGCCTGGTATGCAAGGCCATGGAATGTAATGTCATGGAACTCATAAACAAAGACATTGGTAATCTCCAAACTCTGGACCCTACCCAGTTCAGATTTGTAAAAGGCAGATCATGTCTCCTAAACCTGATTGACTTCTTTGAAGCAGTCACCAAAGCCATAGATGAGGGTAAGGTGGTTCACACAGCTTATCTAGATCTCACCAAGGCTTTCGACACCATCCCCCACTCTGGAATTATAGATAAGCTCACTAAACTAGGTATAAATCCCTATGTCACATGATGGGTTGCCAACTGGCTCATGGACAGAACCCACACTGTGAAAGTAGCAGACTCCAAATCTGACTTCAGACCAGTGACAAGTGGAGTACCACAGGGTTCAGTCCTGAGTCCTCTCTTGTTTGGTATCTACTTCTCTGACATACAGGCTAACACAGAAGGACTTTGGCTAACAAAGTATGCAGATGACTGCAAATTAGGAGCCATAATCGAAACTCCTAACGATGTGGACATACTACAAAAGGGCCTCACTGAGACAGATGCCTGGTGTCAAAGCCATGGCCTGAAGCTCAATGCCAAAAAGTGTATTGTTATCCCCTTTGGTAAAAACTCTGTACCCATGAACTACCACATAGCTGGTAGTCTACTTAACGCCAAAAATGTGATGAGACCTTGGGACACAGGTGGACAGTAGTCTCTCCTTTGATAGTCACATCACCACAGTCATCAGGAAATCCTTCTACATGGCTCGCCTCATCACAAAAGGTTTCTCATCAAGAAAAAAAGAGGTCATTGTTCCCCTCTACTCATCACGCATTAGACCCATTATAGAGTACAATGCCCCTTTTGGTATGTACCTCACAAGACATCTACAACAACTGGAAAGGTCACAGAAATACATCACAAAGAGGATTACTGGCGTCAAACTGATGCCCTACACAGACCATCTCAAAAAAACTCCAGTTTTACTTTGTCGCATATCTCCTCCTCAGAGGCAATCTCTGCCTAACATACAAACCTATGTCAAACCCAGAGCTGTTGGACATGCTCTATTTAAAGAAATCCCAATCCCTCCAAGCTACATGCTCTAGGGACCTAAACCTTGTCACCACAAAAACAGAACATGCTGGAGGGATAGATTCCTGTCCCAGAGACTTCCCATACTCTGGAACAGACTACCTATCTATGTCAAACAGAGCTCCTCATTAGCACTCTTCAAGAAAAATCTTGATGATTGGATGGGAAATAGGAAATTCACCCCAGGGATCACTTCTGTGGATCCACTCAACAGGGGCACAGGAAAATAATTTTCTTGGGTGGCAAAAGCCAGGGTACATTTTTGGCTAGGCTTATATAGGCCCTAGGGCCAATAGCCTAGTACCTACCTATGAACCTATGAACCTATTTGGTGACACTGTACAAGCCACCCATAATAGTCTGGCTCTTGGTCAAACTACCATTTGGATTAATAGTAACATTACACAGTAAGATTAGACACCCTTTACTAAGGGCCTTAAAGTAGCTGATAAGTAGTGGCTGGTGGTAGTGGAAACTACCTTATAGTCTGGGAAGAAGGGAGCCTATCTACTAAACCTGTGCCCGCCTTTCCCATGTGTGTGTGTGTGTGTGTGTGTGTGTGTGTGTGTGTGTGTGTGTGTGTGTGTGTGTGTGTGTGTGCGTGTGTGCTTGTGTGTGTATAAATCAAACCTCAGAGTGTGTGTGTGTGTGTGTGTGTGTGTGTGTGTGTGTGTGTGTGTGTGTGTGTCAGCTATTTGGGCACGGACATGAAGCACTGGTTGAATAGAGAGGGTGCTGGAGGTCTTGATTTGGCCACTCAGCTGAGATCTCAACCCTATAGCTGTGCCATTGTGGAGTCTTAATGGGGATCTGGAGAAAGAGGGAGAAATCATCCCCCAGACTGACTGTGGTCTCTGTGTGCTCCTAAGGGAAACTGCATTTTACCATGTGTGTACTTGTCATCCTCCCAGTGTGAACATCCCCCAACTGTTGCCAGTGGTAAGGATTGAGGCTCCTTGATTACTGGGCCATTGCAGGGGCATCACAGGTGTAAATACTGTAGATTAATTTTTGCCTCCTCAAATGTATTTATCAAAGGGCTAAATAAACAAATTTGGGCAAATGAATGTTTTAAGTTTAACTCCAGTGGAGTCATGAAAAAAATCTAAGAACACAACAACAATTAAGAAAGGAGATTTAAGTAATTATTTAGATAAACACGTAAGGATATGTAAAAATTTCAAGAATCTTAGGAGGTGGAGCCAAGATGGTCAAGTGAAGACAGCAAAATTTTAGAGCTATGCAGAACTATATATAAATACAGGAAGATAATTATTTTTTAGAAAACCTGTTTTCATAACTTATTGATAATAATCTTGACTTTAATATTTTCAACTTTGGTGGAAAAATTCAAAAATATTCCTGTTATTATTATCTGGAGACTATCTCATCAAATGAAGACGAACAGCTCAAAGGTTTCGCACACTGATACATCCATGAGGAAAGACTTTCAACTGTGACATCCACTCTACAGGAATTATATTTAAAAATGGACAGTTTCCAAGAGAATTTAGAAAATCTTAGAGAAAGCAGCTTTAAACAAATTGATGTCTTCAAAGAATTGCTTCAACAACACTTTAAAATTTCTGACTTGGAAACTGCCTTGAATGACATAGATGGAAGACTAAAAGAAATCGAATCCCAAACTGAATTTCTTCTTTTACCGAATACATGCCTACATAATAAAATTAATGATCTGGAAAACAGGGAAAGAATATGCAATATCAGAATTTTTGGTCTAACAGAAAAAAATTTAAGGTGAGGATATCATTTCTTTCCTGGATAGTTGGAGTCCTGAAATCTTAAATCTACAAGAGGGGCTTCCATATGGTATCGAAAGAGCCCACGGAGCTATAGGCAAACCTGTATCATCATCTTCCTCTTCTCCACCAAGATCCACTGTAATAACATTTTTATCTTATATTGACCAAGAACTGGTACTTAAAACTGCTTGGAGAAAGCCCCTTTAAAGTATAAACATAACTTAATCAGATTTTACAATGATTACTCAACTAAATTAATGGACATGAGGAAAAAAGCTGGCCCCTTGTTAAGACTCTTAAATAAAATAATAATAAAGCTGAAATAATGTATCCAGTTAAAATTAAAATCCACCTGTCAAATGAAAAAAAAACCTTTAATAACCTAGAGGAAGCATCTTTATTCATCAAAAATGACAGTATTATTCCCAATCCAGAAGATATGAACTGGTCATTTTTTTAACTGAAAAGAACTTCGAAAAAACTCCTGGGCTGATTTAAAAAAGAAAAAGCAAAAAACAGACCACGGGATTCAATAACACCTACACTAAGTGTACACCGCTTTGAGTGAACAAACAACACAGGCATAACTCACACCTTCTTCCTCCTAATTTTAGTTTTTATACTGATTTTCTTGCAGCTTTAAATATTGATGGGATTCATAAAGGTTACTACAAAGTGTACACCACATGTACACTTAGTGTAATCTTTCTGAGTGAATAGAAAGCACAAAATATGTGGTAGGGATGTTCTTGAATACATATCTGATACACTTAGTGTACACTCAGTGTAAGCTTTATTGAAGCTGTCCCAGAATCTATCCTGTAAATACTAGTAAAGCTGTCAAAGCATCAATCAGTCTAAATGATTCCTGTTTAATCAGTTTTTTTAATGTTTTAATTTCTTATCTGAGTTTACAATGTTAACCAGCAAATACTAAACTTGGTAAGAATCAGACACATGGCAAATGTTTTTTTCTGTTTTGTCTTTAGTGAATAATTCACAGGTTTATTTATAACTGACAGACAACAAATGTATCTCTAACTTAGCCACATATTAATTTTCACAGGTAACTTATTTCTTGTTACTCTTTTTAGTAATTAATTTAAAGGTTTATTAGCTTTAACAAGTAACAAACGTATCTCTACCATAGTCACATTTTAATTCTCATAGGTAAATTGTTTCCTGATTTATAGCTGAAATGGTTGTCTACAGTTTGTTTTGATTGACATTCGTTAAATGGTTAGTTCATAAAGCAGGTACTCAATTTCATTATGTTTGACCGCTTTGTTTTCTTGTATTAGATTTTTGGTTGTGTTTTTGGAAAAGGAGAGCTTGATTTGTTGTGGTTTGTGACTGTGACTGTGTGGTGACTTGCTCCATTTTCTAGTATTGAGAGAGGTAGATAAGAGATGTAAGGGTCTGTGATGTTGTTTTTTTTTTTTCTTTCTCCACTAGTTGGATTGCTGCCTAAACCTAAAAAAGAAAAAAGTGCTCATTTCATATCAACCGTTGCTTTCAGAGGAGATTTCATTTAGAAGTCTCTTCACTTACCTTGAGACATTTCACGAGCTGTTCTTGCATTTTGGGTGCTTCGTTCACAGATGTGGAGCATGTAGGGCTTCTTTGCTTGTACTGCACATAATGGGAAGCTATAAGAGTTTCCTTAAAAGTGTTCTTCCTGTGTTGAATGGACGAGGATTATTTCCTTTCCCCTGGGGAAAACATTTGTCCACTCTGCACTGGAGACAAAAGTCACTGAAAGTCACTGATAAAGCATTGTCATATTTCTACCTCCTCAAACCTAAATTAAATTATTTCACATACTGTTGTGCTTCAAAGATTCAAGCTAGCACAGAGAACCAAATGCAAATATAAGTGTGTGGAATTATTGTATTTATGCAATATGCATTAGGTTTTTCTATCCTCAGAGCAGCAAATGCTCCAACATGATACATGAGCATTTTATTATTACATTTTCACCATAGCCTGATTGCTATAAAGAGGGATGTAGATAATGTAAAATTCTCTTGTAATTTATTTTAAAAGTTAATGCAGCCATTTGTTTACTGGATAAGATCTCTGATCCACTGCTGACCATTTTCAGCTACATCCCCAGCTATATGACAAAGGTACATATATAGGGGATAGTTTAGAAAACTCAGTCAGACAGCATATTTTCATGTGATGGGGAAATTGTATTATATCAAGTTATTCGATCTTACAGAGAGAGAGAGAGAGAGAGAGAGAGAGAATGAAACATGAAGCTAAGGTTAAAATTTGTCATGCTGTTACCTTATTTGGTGGCACAGTTATTATCAAAATGTTACTGAAAATATAAATTTACACTTTGTTCATTTTATTACATTCAGCAATGCTTTGGAAGTGCATAATGATTAAACTTATTGCATATTGTGTGTAAAGCCTCTCCCCTGATCTAGAAGAGCCTTTACTGAATGTGAAATAATCTAGTTATGTGCAGAAATCCATTTACTTCTGGAATTATATAAAGAACGAAGATCCCCAACAGGATATACTATTTAATGATGTGATATCTCTGCATTTGTCTTTATGGAAGTTGGAAAGAATAAAGCTTCCTGTCCCCACATTAACTTCCAAATTATTTATATGGTCTTATGGTTAACAAAGGGTGTCCTGTTTTAGTGGACATATTAGCTGATGCACAAGGATCTCTTGCACTATTAGTAAGCCTATGATTTAACCTGTGGAAATATTAGCAGGTGTGGACATTATCCATGAAATAGTGAAATGAGTATGCAAGTAATATATCAGGAGTATTTCTGCAATAATTAATGTAATTTTGCAAAGAACAAAGGCTTTCACGAGGGTCAATTATCTATCTGCATGGGTTTTCTTGCTACATTATTACAAATGTTAGAGAATGGGCAAACCATACATCAGCAGCCTGATTGGAGAAGAACATTCTCCAGCAGGGTATTAATGTACAAGTAATGCACGGTGAAAAATGAGACCACCACTTCATACCGTATATCAAGCTGCCATGGAGCTCAGACTGCTAAAAAAACTAATGGCTGCCATTACTTTTACACTCACTAAGCAGCATATTTGCAGTTTAGCAAGTGTAAAAAAAAAAAAAAAAAAAACAGAAAGAAGGGCATGTACGTGTATGTTTATTTTTCTGTCTGCGTGTGTGAGTGAATGTGTTTATGAAAGCAGCAGTGACTCTGTGTGTGTGTGTGTGTGTGTGTGTGTGTGTGTGTGTGTGTGTGTGTGTGTGTGTGATTGAGAGCGAGACAGAGAGAAAGACTGAGACAGAATGACAATGATCATGTGTGAGTGAATAGGTGTATGAAAGCAGAAGTGACTGTGTGTGTGACATCCAGAGAGTGAGAGCGATTTTGTGTGAGTGAGTGCATGTATGAAAGCAGAGGAGATTTTGTGTGTGTGTGTGTGTGTGTGTGTGTGTGTGTGTGTGTGTGTGTGTGTGTGTGTGTGTGTGTGTGTGTGTGTGTGTGTGTGTGTGTGTGTGTGTGTGTGTGTGTGTGTGTGTGTGTGTGTGTGTGTGTGCATGTGTGTGTGTGTTTGTGTGTGTGTGTGAGAGTGTGAGAGAGATCGAGAGTGAGAATGATCTTGTGTGAGTGAATGCATGTATGAAAAGAGAAGTAACTGTGTAGAAGAGAGAGAGAGAATTGGCTGTTTGTAAAATTGTTGGGTTTTACTTATTTCTTTTTTTAAGTACTATATTATTTTCTTATATATTTTTGATGTAAAATTCTTCCTCCAACACCATTAACATATACTACAGAAACTTTTAAACATTAGGTGGAGGAACTATTTTACATCAGAAATATACAAAAAAAATGTAAAAAATAATATATGTAAAATATACAAAAAAATATAACAATGTAGACCTAACACCACTCTAAGTATTCAACTGTGGTACCACCTTTATCATTCTTATAAGAAAAGCGCAGTCCGGGTCTGAACTGTCTGCAAACAGCTAAAGCTAACTTTGAGTATGCGTCTACCTGTTTGAGCCAATATTCATTATCCCCTGGAGAGCACTCTACTTTGGCTTGTAAGCAGACCCCTCCCCCCACACACACACTTATCTTCCATTTTGTCTCTCATTCCCTTCTGTTAGCAAATAGTATCCATAACTGATAAATACTGTGTACTGCGGTAGTGTTGTTGCCTCACAGTAAGACGTTGTCCTGTTCGATTCTCAGCTAAAGCGTCTTCTGTGTGGAGACATGCGTGAATGGGCATACCTTCGTTGAAGGTTGTACGTCAGGGCTGGCAACTCGGCACGTAAAAATCTGCTGCCAATCATTAGCGGACCGGAATTCCGCTGTGGCAACCCCTAACCGGGAAAAGCCGAAAGATACAACAACTGATAAATACTGTGTGTTTGTTAATTTAAACTGAGACCACAGTAGCCTGCTGATACAAGGTTATCCTGTTTTTCCACCTGAGAAATGGGTAAGAAATGACTTACAGTTTCAGAGCAGTCCTTGGTCAATTCTGATTCTTTCTTAAAGACAAACTTGTCTTTGCTTTGGCTCATTAGTAGCAGTACAAAAGAGCTGCCTGCTCACACCCTTGTTCTCCCCCTCCCCCTTCCCTGTTTATTTCCTTATGCCAATCCCAAAGTTAATAAATATTACCTGTGACAGGCACCATTTTTAAAACTACAACCAACTTTGAGCACCTCATGCTCGGCTCTGCTTTAAAACTTAGTAAAACTGCCTGAACTGGGGCACAGCTAACTGATAGTTTGTGGAAATACAGTGTACCTACCTGAGTCTCCACATTCACTATCATATGTTCTTTTATCACTTTACTCTGTTACCTGATTGTTTCCAGGCCCCTCATAAGAGCAACTAACAGGTCTCTACCCGCTTTGCTCCCCACCCTGCCCCCTATTCCCTCTCACCCCCAGTTGTCCTACCTTTATTACGCTCACAAACCCCTCCCATCTTTCCAATAGCCAACCACGGCACTAAACCCAACACTACCTCCTCCATCTTCCCACTACTATCACTCCTCCTCAGCTAACATGTATAAGCATACCATACCTATGCTCACTGCATGCACTGTCCTTGCATATCTTACATCCTACCAAAACTCCATCATTCCCCCACTCAACCACTACCACTGTACTACTACGCACACCACCACTCATGCCTCCCCCTCACTCAGCTCCCCTCCCACCAACTCGAGAACCATCCCTATGCACCCCTTGCATATTCTAGCAACTATATTACTAAAACATAAAGCATCCCTACAACTTAACATAGTAACCCTCCCACCATACCTATTACCCACAGAGCACAATCATAAAGTTTCCGTAATAAACAAATGCATTCAAAAACTGAGAGAACTAATAACCTCATGCATATCAAAACTAGCCCTAAGTGGAGACATCCACCCCAACCCTGGCCCTACCATCTCCAACCCCAATCCTCATAATCAGACTAGAAACCACAACTTCTCCCATATCACATCCAATAGAAAGCCAAGTGACTTCCTTCTACTAAGCCTAAATATTAGAAGTATATCCAACAAAGTCCATGAACTCCATGCCACCATAGACTTGTACTCCCCAGATATAGTCATCCTGACAGAAACCTGGCTAAAACCTGACATTACCAGTGAGCAAATCCTCCCTACCGGTTACGGCATACTAAGAGTAGACCGGCTAAACAAGAAAGGAGGCGGTGTAACTATAATATTTAAACAGCATTTAAACATCCAGATCTTAAAATCATCATCTCCACAAATAGGCAATGAAGAAATAATATATACCAACCTCAAAATAAACCAAAACAAAACCATCAACATAACTGGATGCAACTTCCCACCTGGCCAAAACATCCCTCCACTAAAAAACTTCCTCAGCTGGTCTACCCACCATCTCCCCCAAGAAACTATAATTTTAGGTGATTTCAGTATTGACTGGCAATTCTGTTCAGGCAACCATCCAACCCATCATGTAAACCTTCATGGCTTCACCCAACTAGTCCAGTTGCCAACCAGGGTAAATAAAAACTCCAACAAGCACAGTACCCTGGATTGGATACTAGTCAGCAAGAGCCCCCAGTCATATATAACAGGCAGCTTATCAGATAGCCTCAGTGATCACTCCCCAACATTCCTACTCAAAAAATACCTATACCAAGCTAAACCTGTCATCTACCATCAAATACGTAAAAAGCTAAACTTTAACCCACTCGCATTCATCTCATCCCTCAAAGAATGTAACTGGCATCCTCTAAAGTACCTCAGTCTTAATGATGCAGTTGATTTTTTTAATACTACCTTCCTGACCATCCTTAATTACCATGCCCCTATAAGACTTTCCAGAACCAAAGCACAACCCTCCCCATGGCTACAGAAAACCACTAAGTCAGGAAATGAAAAACAGGGATAAAGCCTTGGAGCACTGGTGCAAAACCAAAACCCCCTCAACTAGACAGAAATTCCTAGAACTACGCAATAGAGTCAAAAAGCATAATAAAACAGGACAAATTCCAATACTACCAGTCTGTCCTAGACTCCTCCCAACACAGCCCCAAACAATTCTGGCCCTCCATAAACTTCATCCTCCTCCCAGGTAAAGTCAGTACCCCTCCTCCTAACATCCCTCACTCCTCCAAAAATATTGCTACCTCATTCAACACACACTTCACACAAACCATACTATCACTAGCTAAACAATACAACCCCCCCTCCCCTCCAACCCACACCTTCAACTAGTAATCTCCCCATTGCCTTCTCGTTTTCTCCTGTACCTACTTCCAACATAAAAAAAACTCTTAACTAACCTTAAGCCCACCAAATTAGCAGCAGACAACCTCCCAAGTGAATACCTACAAATCGCAGCTGATGCTCTGGCCTACCCAGTATCCATCTTGATTAACCGATCTCTGTCAGAAAGTTACATTCCCACACTATGGAAAGTATCACATATAATTCCCCTCCACAAAGGCGGCCCCTCCATAGAACTAACCAATTACCGCCCCATAGCTATTCTCTCTCCACTCTCCAAAATACTAGAGAGATGCAGTCACTCTCAGGTCTTAGACTACCTCCTTACTAACAACCTCCTTTCCAATACAAAGCATGGTTTCCGACCAAGCCATAGCACCACCACTGCCTGACTCTCCTTTACTAACACTATCCTTCAGCATAAAAACAATGGCTATCTCTCCTCTGTTACTTTCCGAGACCTATCTAAAGCATTTGACATGGTCCCACACAAACAACTCATCTCTGTCCTCAATAACCTATCCTTCTCTCAATCAGTCACCAACTGGTTTCAGAGTTACCTGTCTGACCGCCAACAATCCATTGTATGGCAGAATGACATATCTCCCCAACTACCTGTCTCTATAGGGGCTCCCCAAGGATCCATCCTTGGACCCCTACTCTTCTCTATTTTCACCAATAATCTAGCCTCTGCCACCAAACATGGCACACTCATACAATACTCAGATGACTCAACCATCATCTGCTCAGCCCAGTCCCTACCCTACCCAAACTGCAAAAAGTCACACAGGAAGCCTATTCCTCTGTTGAAACTTGGTTATCCGATGCCCAATTAATACTCAACCCAAACAAAACTAAACTACTCATCTTTCAACCCATCAAACATACTCAAAACAACTCTTACTTTAACATCACAGCAAAAGGCAACACCACTATACACCCAACAGAACACACCAAATTGCTAGGAGTGGAAATAGACAATAAACTAAAATTTGACATTCACATATCCATGACCATAAAAAAGTCCACAAAAAAAAAAACTAGGAGCGTTATACAGAAATAAGCAACTTCTCACCAAAGCTGCAAAGATTTCAGTAGCAAATTCCCACCATATCTCTGCCCTACTTTATGCCTCTCCAATATATACCAACCTAAGGCAATGTAATCTAAACAAGCTAGAGACCTGCTACAACAAAATCACCAAATTCGCCACAGGGACATCCTACCGTAGTCACCACTGTCTCTCACTTGCTGAACTGGGCTGGCTTGTACTCCCTCACCTCCTTCAATGGTATCAACTCACACTCGCCCACAAACTAGTAAACCATCCACTAAATGTCCCATCCCTCCAGAATCTACTCCAACCTTATCGTACCACCAGACCACTAAGATCCAGCAACAAAAATCACTTGCAGATCACTAAAGCCAATAACTCTGCTATGAAGCACTATTCTTTTGCACCTTAGCCAAATTATGGAACTCCCTCCCACCCACAATTACCTCCGTACCATCATGCACCCACTTCAAAACTTTACTAAAAGTGCACCTAAAAACATGCTGGCTATGCCCTTGCAACCCCCACTCTAATATCACCCACCGCCTTTCTTTCCACCCCACTAACTACCTTGATTATAGCAAGCTCGGATGCTCATAAGCCTACTACTTATTATACAGCAGGAACTTCTTATTGTAACAATTGTTAATGTCTGTTATGTACTTCACAGGTAAAGATTCTAGTTGTCTACTGATGTACTATGTTCTTCATCTGTAACTATGTTTGTAATTGTTAATTGCTATGTTAATCAAATTGTTAATTGCTATGTAAATCCAATGTAACTGCTGTCTGTATATTTTAACTGTGGAGCTTTTCTCCCCGGGCCACTGCTGAAAATGGACCTACGTCCAGTTGGAGACTCCCGGTCAACAAATGCAAATAAATAAATAAATAAATAAATATAGTACTTAACAAAAAATAACTAAGTAAAACACAACAATTTTACAGAGAGCCCATTCTCTAAGTGCAATAATGCCCTCCAGGGTGTGTGTTAATATGTAATTAACACCCTTCCAGGGGTGTTAATTACACATTAACACACACCCTCTTAGGCATTATTGCTTATTTATTCCTCTGATAACTAAATGTGAACATAACAGTTTGTAAGTTATCTGAGGCATAAAGGGATGAAACTCTAACATTGTAATGTATATTTTAGACTGGATTAGTTTTAGTGATATCCAATTTAAAATGATACAGCTGTGACATAAAGTTCTAATCTTCAGATACAGAACAAGGGAAGAGAAGCACAGAGTTGGAAATGTGCATATGCCACTATAATTTACCTATATTTGCTTTGGCTATCCTAAGTACATTCTAGGGTTTTGTCAAGGGCAGTGATCAGAAAATAAGTGGTATTGACCATAAGCCTAATCTAACAAATATAATTTTAGCTGAATGTCCAAGGTTATGCCCTATACTTGGATCAGACCTCAATAAATCTGTGATTGGCAAATTATTGAGGTGATTTAAGGTTTGGAATCTCTGATGAAAGGCATACTTTTGAGTTTGGACTTAGTTTTCTTTAGAAGAGTATATGCTGGACCAAGTTCTGCTATCCTGGGACTTTCCAGATTTATTAAGATGGAGTAAGAAGATGAAACCTATCTTTAGAGCTTTGTTCTCCCCATTCTGTGGGACTTCGTTGAGAGTTTGAGAGGCATTACAAGGACTACTATATAATATTGATTCTCAGGAAATACAGTTATGATTATATTCTTGATCACCTGTTTAATATTGAATAGAATCTTTCAGTATTTATTTTTTATAACATATGCTATAATTATACATGTATAGTACAATTGACATTGTCACTAATTAGCCTTTATAATATTTTCACAAGCTAACATATTCATCATCAGCAAAGTAAGTAGGAAAAGAAGGGGAAAGGGAAAGGTGAAATGTTGCAGTTGGGAGAAGATGTGAATACAAGTTCCATTACAATACAGGATATGACTTACTAGTAATGTAAGCCCTTTATAACAAGCTAATTATAAATAGTAGTCAATATATACTTAAGTAATAGTATTGGATAATTGCTACTGAAGCACATTCTTTAGATGGTGTCTTTTAGAAATTCATTTTTTTTTGTTTTTATGGTAACAGTTTCTTGTATTAACAATTTTATAGTTATACATACACATTACTGTTAATTTCTTTCCTCTTTTGATAGAGTAGCATCATTTTATAATGACCAGTTCCAAAGCCACCAAGTTTAAGAATACAATAAAATGTGGGTTGGAGGGTGGCAAAACAAACAAACTGCAGAGAGACAGACCACCAATATTCAATCAATATTCAATGAAACAAATAAATAAATGCAGTACAATTTTGTTAACTATCACTGAAACAGAACAAGTACAAAAAAGTATACTTATGCCAGCTTTGTATATCCAGATGGTTGTAGAATCCATCACAGCCAGCTAAACAGCTCTGCTACTGAGCCCAAATACACAGAAATGTAACTATACCAGGAATATAAAACATAAGATAGATTCCCCCAGGCAATTAGATAAATACAAAACTTCACCGAATGTAAAACAACTCCCACTATGAACCCGGCTGGCTTGGCATTCACGTGATGAACTAGCCCTGAGAAACAAACTGCAGAAAGAGAGAGAGCGAGAGAGAGAGACGACCAATATTCCATCAATAATCAATGAAACTAATAAATGAATGCAGTACAGTTTTAACTATCACTGCAACAGAACAAGTGCAAAAAGTATACTTATATCAGCTTTGTATATCCAGATGGTTGTAGAATTATACAGGGCCAGCTAAACAGCTCTGTTACTGAATACAAATACACAGGAATGTAACTATACTAATAGTATAAAATGAAAGATAGACGCCCAAGCAATTAGATAAACACAAAACTTCATAAAATATAAAACAGCCCCTACTATGAAACTTGCTGGCTTGGAGCTCAAGTGCTGATCTAGCCCTGAGAAACAAACTGCAGAGAAAGAGACCACCAATATTAAATCAATATTCAATTAAACAAATAAATGCAGTGCAGTTTTGTTAACTATCATTGAAACAGAACAAGTGCAAAAAAGTATACTTATATCAGCTTTGTATATCCAAATGGTTGTAGAATCAGTCACAGCCAGTAAATGGCTCTGCTACTGAGCACAAGCCCTTTATCTCCAATCTTATTTGCTCTTGCTATTGAAATCTTTGCTATTCTAAGACAAAATAATCCAAACATTAATGGTCTTGATGTATATAATCAATATTCTTCCAAAATGATGTTATTTGCAAATGACATTTTACTAACATTACCTAATTCAACAGTAACTCTCTCAGAATTGTGTTCTTCAATAAATTTGTTTCAAACTATATCTGGTCTACAGTTTAATCGATCAAAATTTAAATACATTATATTAAACAAAAAGAAAAAAGTACAAATTAGTAAAAATCACATTATTGGAAAGCAAACAATTCCCCTTGATTATCTGTGTATAGCTCTACTCAGTTCTGCAGAAAAGACAATAACAGCTAATTATAATAATATTATAAATATAATTAAAAAAAAATCACTGATAAATGGTATAAACTTTTCATTCCTTTGAAGATAGACTTGCATTATTAAAATGATTCTTCTACCCAAAAATATTATATATAGCTCAAGCCCTATCTATTTTTTTCCAGAATACACCTTATTAATGACATAAATATGCTGTTATTAAAATTCCTGTGGTTGTCTAATAGAAATAGAATAGATTTTCTTCATCAGATCAGACCATGGGACCAGGGAGGGATTCATTTTCCAGATATAGAAACCTATATCAAACCTTCACTATTTAAAATAATCTTGGACTGGGTAGATCCAAACTATATTTCTAACTGGAAATCTTTACATTTAACTATTTTACAAATTGATAATAATCTTTTAGCTAACTTTTCCTTAAAATACCAGACTAATAAATGCTGGTGCTTTCTTTGTTATATTACACAATATAATATTTCTATACCTGCAATTTTTAACTTTATAAGGTCTATACTTAAATTTAAAAAATGTATTCTTGCTAATGTTGACACTAAAATCTGGTTTGACACTTTAATTCCCTTTAGCATCATAAAAATGTTTTTGATAATGTTTATAAAACATTTATTTCTTTGGAAGTTAAAAATTTCATTTGTTGGCAACACTGAATTAAAGAACTCAGAGTTAAAGAAATCTACCAACTTATATAGGATTTTGGACTCTCATGATTGGTTATTACTACAAAGTGTGTTAGCTCATTTCCATGATCTTAAAATCCTTAGTAACTCATTTTAATGAAACCTCTAAATTAATACATTATTCATATGAAATTATTTACTATAAAAACAGTAATGGAAATCTAACTTCAAAATGATATAACATCATAATAAAATACAAGACAAAACTATACTATAAATATTGGAATCATATTACTGTAGATCATACTTCTTGTTTGTCTCATGACAATAATGCTCATATTTTATCATCCATCAAACTTACACCTTGGACACAATCTTTCCCCGGGATTCATGAAAGGTAAAACTCCGTGCAGGCACAATGTAGCAGCTCCTGCATGGAGTTCAGCCAAAAAGCCATTCAACAAACAGCTTATCCGACCTGCATGAGTCTGTCTACACTGTTCCTGCATGGAAGACCATGCGACATGCTAATCACCTCATTTGCTGGTGAAAACCATGCAAATGAGGTAAATTAGCAATTCAGAAAGCTGCCAGGTCTCCATGCAGGAACAGTGTCAGTGCAGCAATGTGTTCAGTTACTAACTGAACACATTTCTGCAAAAAAAGAAAACGGAGGCATGACAGCACAAATAAAAGCATGTATTCATATCTCTAGGCATGCCAATGGCCAAATATATGGCCAGAATAAATGTTTAATTTTAATATCGAATAACTTTTTTTTTTTGGTGGCCGATCTCGGCCATTTAAGCATAGCGCAGTGGCATGCAAACACGATAGTGGCGAAAAAAAAAAAGTGAAAACCCAAGTTTAAAGAAAATCTGCATTTTGCCATTATAGTCTATGCCATGCAGAATCAAAACAATACCAGAGGACAGTACTTGTCAATGGGGAAAGGTTCCATGTCAGTGCAGTATCTATGGGCTAAGGCAGTGGGGTATGCAAATGAAGGTAAGTTTACTGAATCACAAAATATTCTAAGTCCAAAACCTGCACCTAACCATGTAGGTGCTAGAGCAGGATCGTGTAGGCAGGAGGAGCAACTAACATGAAAAGGGAGGTGTTATGCTTGCTGTAAGCACATTGGAGCTCTGTTGGCTGGGTTTGCCCTTAGCTAAGTACAGCTAAGCAAGGGGGTGTGCCTGAGGCTGTAATATCTTACACCATGAAATGAAGAGCGTGTTCACGTCCAGGGAGGGACTTTTTTGCTGAAATGTGTTTAACTTGGCTAAACTGGTTTGCGTGGGGTGCACTGGGACTTAAACAAAAAAAAAAAAAAAAACACTGGAAATGGCAGCACTTTGTATATATAAGCAAGGGGGTGTGTCCGAGGCTGTATAGCCTTGTTTACCTTGCCTAAATGGGTTTGTGCGGTGCGCACCGGGATTTAAACCACAAAAATAAAAAAAAAAAAATACAGCAAATACCAAGTGAAACAAGAAAACAAAGGAAATAGCAGAACAGAGGGACTCAAATACAAGTAATAGAGCTGGCAGATGGAATGTATCATACTCAGCCATCACACAGGCAGCATCTGCAGCACACCACTATAAACAATGCAAACACCTTTCTGTCTGTTTTTTTCCCACAAAGTCTACACCATCGGTGTACACAGATGGGGAAATTTTACCTGACAAAACTAACAAAATGTTAGGGGCTGCTGTTACCCTCATACATCAGTATGTACAAGAGGCTGAGGGTAGTGAAGAGGACAATGCTGACAACCGCCCCATCACCCTCATACATCAGTATGTGCAAGAGGCTGAAGGTGGTGAAGAGGACAATGCTGACAACCACCACAGACTTATGAGGTGGAGGAGAAGAGTGTTCAGGCCCAGAGTAACCTACCAGGGGCTACATGATCTGGAGATAGTAGAGCTCTACATGGTAGACAGGGACATACTGCAGCAAATTGTGGAGCTGTGCCGGCCTCGTCTCACATCCATAACAAAAAGGGGGGAACCCATCCCAGTGGATACCAAGGTATATGTAGCTCTAAGAATACTAGCTACAGGTACTTTCCAAAGACCAACTGGGGATATCATGGGGTCTCACAGGCATCTGCGTCCAGGATACTCCACCATTTCCTGGATGCAATGTGACCACATGCTGAGGAGCACATTAAATTCCCCACCACCCATGAGGAGAGGACCCGCAATATGCATCTCTTTCACCATGTAGCAGACTACCTGGAGGTACTGGGTGCCATAGACTGCACACACATCCACATCAAAGCACCACCTGGTGATCGGGGTAGGGTGTACATAAACCACAAGGGGTTCTACTCCAACTGCCAGGTCATGTGTGATGCCCAGGGCATTATCATGAATGTGTATGCTGGCTGCCCTGGAAGCTATCACGACTCCCACATCTGGCATTCCTCACAGCTGTATCATTGGTTTGCCAGGGGGGACATCCCTATGGCCATTTAGTGGGGGATGCTGGCTACACACTGGAGCCATGGATGAGGACACCCATCAGAAATGCACACACACCCACACAAGAATGCCATAATGAGGCACACGCACAAACCAGGATCATTACAAAGCATGTGTTTGGGATGCTCAAGTCATGGCTCTGCTGCCTTGACATACCCGGTGGAGCCTTGCAGTACTCTCCAGCCACATGTTCACACATGGTCATAGTATGTGCCATGCTACACAATATGATCTGATGGAAACAGCTGCAGCTGGTACAAAATGGGGAAGGGACACATAGCCCCCACCATTGCCAAGGTCTCCACAGGCACAGAGGGACGTGGAGGAGGAACATCCCGAGCCTGCCCCTGTAGGCAGATGAAGGCATGTCCAGTATGCCATGGCCTTGGCAAAGAGGCAGCACATAGCACATACACTGACACTGTAGGGTCCCAGGGACTGATCTCTCTCTCTCTCTATCTCTCTCTGACTCGGACACACAGTAAAATGGATACCAAACATCATACCACCTATACCTGACCATGTATAGGCAGTGTATTGTGTGCATCCAACATAGTCAGCCCTCAAGCACCACCCTCACAACAGCTGCAGGCACAAGGTAACCCAGTCTCTGTAACAAATTAAAATAATGGGTGAAATTTTCTTTTTTTTTTCAAAACAGGTTTATTGTTTTAACATACAAGAGAAATAGCATAACAATTTTATACAAGTAATTAAAAATAGATATGATTATAACATTCAACAAAACAACTAAAGTATTTACAAAGACATCCACTACAATCAGATCAATTAATTAAACTAAAATACCATGCTATTGAAATTAGGATTTTTTTAACAAATTTTGTAAATTATCCCATACAATATAATAAGATGTTTTTCTAGTTGTTCTTGACCTAATTGTGTTTATTTCCATATGGCACACTATATTCATAACATTTTTAAATTCATTGAACAAAGGAGGTGTATCTGAAATCCAATTTCTGGTTATTATTTTCCTAGCCACTGCTAGAATAGACCATAACAAGGGAAGCTTAACCTTTTTAACACTTTGAGGTACAGGTGTGTTGAATAATATAAGAGACTTAGAAATAATGAAATTATCTGTAAAAAGAGCCTGCAAAAATTCATTAATTGACTTCCAGTATTCTTTCAATTTTATACAGTCATAAAACATATGAGCCCAGTCAGCATTAATTTCTACATTACATCTCTTACATAGATTATCTTTATTATATATTTTATTCATCATCAAAGGTGTATAAAAAGATATATGTAAAAATTTCCATGTATAAAGTCTCCAGACAATGGAAGACGTAGTTCTATAGGCAGATTCCAATATATATTGTTTATCTTGTTGATTTGGTGGGTCCCCATTAATAGAAGTGAAATAATTCCAGTATGTATCTACACTGTAAAAAGTTTCTTGTCTGATAATTTTATGTATGTATGAAAGTTTACCTTTATCAGAAACTTTATGTTGTAAATTTAATATCAAGTAATCAATCAGTGTTGGAATAGATTCTTTAACTGTTATAGACATTAGATCTATTTTATTAATGAGATGTCTAAAGGTCTGAACCTCTAACCAGCAAGTTTCTCTTAGATCAAATTCTTGTTTTAAGAAATCTAGATTTTTAACTTTATTATCAGATATCAACTGATACCAGTACTTTAGATCATTATCTATAGCTAAATGAGTTCCTTCAGAAGTAGATGACAAAAGCATACCCTGAGTATACATTATAGTGAATATAATAAAATTCCATTCCGTATACTTAGGGTGCATGAATATAAAGTTACGATAGCTAATAATAATATTTAATGGGTAACAAACCATATGTTTAGGTGTAATAGGTGAAGTACAAAATTCCTTTAGTAACCATAACATGGAGTTATTTACAATCATATTTTTATGTGTTAAGGAGATTTTCATGAAGTGCATACTAATTAGCTCCCAATAATCTTTCCATTTTGCGACATATGACTGATCTATTAATAAAGTAATAACTTTTACAATAGAAGAGATAGTATATAAATTAAAGTCTGGAAAAGAAATACCCCCTTGAGACCAGCTATTAGTATGTTTCTTTAATGCAATCCTAGGTCTATTAGGTGCCCATAGGAAATTTAACATTAGTGTATTCAGTTTCTTGATAATTATTTTTGTAGGTGGAAGTATTATTGATTGTATTAAGTATAAAATCTTGGGGAATATTATCATTTTAATAATTGTAAGTCTCTCCTCCATAGTAAAAAACATATTATTCCAGGTATTAAAAAGATTTTGTATATTAAGAAAACAGGTATTATAATTATCATATATAATAGATTTAATATCTTTAGATAGTATTATACCTAAATAAGTTATTTGACCTGAATCGGGTACATATTTAGTAAAATCACTAATGAGAATATTTTTTCGTGTATATATAGGTAGTATTTTAGTTTTTTCTTCATTGAATATTAAACCAGAAATACTTTTAAAATTCATCATTTTATCAAATAGAGACTGCATAGAAGAATTAGATCCTGCTGATGTAATTAGAACATCATCTGCAAAAAGTTGAATTTTGGATGTTGTATTTTCATCTATTTCAAAACCCTCTATGTCAGTACTGTTTCTGATCAAATTAGCCCAAGGCTCCATTACTAAAGTGAATAATAGTGGAGAAAGTGGACATCCTTGTTTTGTACCTTTAAAAATGGGTATTTTTTGTGAAACATATGTTCCTACTTTAATATAAGCCAATGTTCCTTTGTATAAATGCTCAATTAGATTTACAAATGCATCTGAGAAGTTTGTGCACTTCAGTAAGGTAAACAGATAGTCCCAACTTACTGAATCAAATGCTGAACTTATATCAAGACTAATAAGTGTTAAATCTTTCTTTTTCCTATTTGCAAAATCAATTAATGTTAAAGTTCTTCTTATATTATCAAAAGTATTTCTATTTACAATGAAGCCTGTCTGATCTATATCTATAATGCTGGGATGATTGTCTTCAATCTATCAGCAAAAATACTCATAAACATTTTATAATCAACATTAAGTAATGAGATGGGCCCATATGAAGTATATCTAGTTGTATCTTTATTAGGTTTTAAAATTGGCGCAATAAATGTATATTGCCAAGATGGGGGTTATTAACTCAGTTTGGGCCAAAATAAAACCTTATGTATTAATGAATATGTACTTTTAGAAAGGATTTTATATATCTCTGGTATAATACCATCATTACCCGGTGCTTTGTTTGATTTAAGCTTATTTATTTGTGTAATAACCTCTGTATATGAAATACTTTTGTCCAATAGTTTAATCTGTTGTTTATTAAGCTTTTTTTCATGTTTGTGGTTATAAACTCCTTTATTTTATCTTTAGGTTCCATGTTAATGTTATTATGGTTAATTTTGTGAAAGTGATTTCTAAATTCATCTAGTATTTCTGGTATACTAGAAACATTCTTCTTTTTCCTTAGAGAAAAGATTTCTTTGATATGGTTTTGTTTATTCAACCTTTTGTTTTATTTTTAAGTCTATGTAAGTATTTGGGGCTTATTGAATAAGACAAAAACTTGTATTTCTCTAAAGTTATTTTAACTTTATGAGTTAAAATTTCTTTGTATTTCTCATTTAGTTTGTTTATTTCTTCAATAACTTTCTTGTCCATAATATTTTCTTTATTATTATGTTTATAAGAGTCTAATTTACTTTGAATATCTAACAATTCCTTATCCCAAGATTTCCTTTTATTATTATACCATCTGATACTTTGTCCATATAGATATGATTTTAAGGCATCCCAAACATAGACAATGGAGACTTCAGGAGTATTATTTATGTCTAAAAATGTTTTACTTCTGAAAGTATATATTCTTTATAGTCTTTTAGTTGAGTTAAGTATGCTGGTATCCTTTTAATCTGAACATTATGAGTATTTTTATCATGAATTCAAAAACAATTGAATTATGATCAGATATAGGACATGAAATGATTTTGGAATTAATTAAATCTGTTACCATCTGGTTAGAAATAAAGACCCTATCTATTTTTGAATAAGTTTTGTATCTGTTAGAAAAAAGGTGTATGGTAATGATTTTGAATCTATCTGATTATTAATATCATTCAAATGATAAGAATTAGCAAAATCATTTAAATGTTTTGCATTAGATGTAATTCTTCTTTTTCCTATAATGGTAGTATCACTTTCATGTAGTATACAATTAAAGTCACCAGCTAAAATAATATCTCCTATAGAGAATGATATGATCTTATCAAGATGATGTTTCACTGTATTAATACCAATTCCAGGTATCCAATATACATTAATTAAAGTGTAAGTCTTCCCATTAATTTGTATTGTAACCATACAAAACATTCCTTTGTCATCCTGATAAGACTTAATGGTTTTAGGAATGGGCATACTTTTATTCCATAAAATAGCCACTCCTCTTTTTCTGAGTGTGCTCTGAACTAACCAATACTGTATATTTGTTTGTGACTAGTTTATCAATATCTTTTTTCAAGAGATGGGTTTCTTGCAGGAAGACTAAGTTGGCCTTATGTAAATTAATGTATCTTATTAGGCTTGCCCTTTTACATGGATTATTCAATCCATTAATGTTTAAAGAAATTCCTTTTAAAGATGTCATTTGGCATTTTTAAAACTTAAGAATCTTATGATCAAAATAACAAATAACAACATAAGTAATGTTACATCTCCTCCTTTAGGTGTACCTTTAAATATAGCTGTATTTATTGAATCTCTTATGGGATTTTGTATAGGATTCAGTTTTGTTTGTAGTGACAATGAGTGTACAAAATATATTGTGGATGTCAAAACTATATACATATAACAATGAACAAGTGAAAATAATGTAAGGATTAAACCTTGCATCCAGCCTGGAGTTAAAAACTCCAACTTAGAGTAGTATTTGCCACTCAAGTTAACCCCCTACCCTAAGCAGCAGTACCTCAGCTACCACCTTATCAATTTAATACTGGTTATATTTAACTTAAATTAACAGCTTTCAATTCAATTATCTAGCAAGACAAGACTACACATTTGATAAAACAGCATCATATAAACTAAATTAAACTTTTTTTTTTAAAAAACTATTCATACTACTATATACATCTATGTAATATAATACACTTGTATTCAAATAGCATTCAAATAATCTTGATATTAGGAACCAAGAGGAGAGAGAGAAATAAAAGACGTGAAAGAGGGAGAGAGAGAAAAAAAAAAAAAAAAAAAAAAAAAAAAAGAAGGCATATTTACATATTAATTTATTCAAAGTATGTAAAAATAAGCTCTAACATTCATTTAAATCAAAACTTTGGCTAATATAGTTCAGACATTACATATATTAAGATGCATCTATTTTCTGCCATGTAAATGCAGTCAACAGCTTCCAAAAAAAAAAACCTTGAATTGCTTGTATATGAGCATTTTACTCATACTCATTATTGTCAATAGAATAAAATATTATATTTATAGAAATTGTTATAAATCATACTGCATAGTTATGCAAATTCTCAGAAACACTTGCATTATTGTAAAAAAAAAGCCATCTGTATCTTGTATGTCTATACTACTGCTTTAAAATATATCACATGACAATTTCTTCCAGAATAGAGTTATAAAGTTATTTATGCTTGTCAATCAGATGAATTAAATGAGTTATAGTAATGTATATGTTTGGAACATAAGTTTTTAACACAGATTAGTATGCTGCAGTCAAGTAGATTTTCAAAAACACTTGAATAAATGTTTCATTTTCTATGCCTTCTAAAATAAGACATTTACTTACTACAAGAAACTGCATCATTTAAAATCATTATAACTGACATATTTTATGAATTATAACATAGATATTTAAGTAATTATATAAAATAACTCACATTTAAATGTTAAAGAGTTCATTTTCCTTCACATAGTCTCATTTGCATCAGTTCTACTTCCTGGTAGAGTGTTCTTCCTGAATCTGTGATGTGTCAGTATGATATCTGGGTCAAAGGTCAAATTGACTGCTTTCAGCTTCTCTGTGAGAATTCCGAGAGTTGAAGCTTTTAAAACAACTCGAGGACACTGTTCATGAGGTAGCCCACATCCCAGATTGTCTCCCTTAACATTTTGGCGGGAAACTTGTTAAAAACTAGTGACAAACATTCATTTAGCAGTGTAAATGCATCTAAACATGACAAAACCTTCATGATGTATTTTACAGGTTATTACAGCCTCTATGTAAGTGAAATTAAGCCCAAAGTTATTAATAAGTAATAAAACTCAATATTTTGTCCCAACTCAATTTTTATGCAAATCTTATTATTTACTATGTCTATATGATCAAAAGCATTTCTATATATTAATATGAAAAAAGAAATAAAGAGAAAGAATAAAGAAAAGAAAAAGAGAGTAGAAAATAAAAGAGTGTAAAGCAGAAATAAAAAAATGTAAGAGAAAGCTATAAGAAGTATATACAATGGAATATTACTTACTGTTTATATTAATAGAGTTAAAAATAAAACATATTATTTACTATTATTTAGTTCTAATTATTATTAGTTAAAGCATGACAGATTATTTACAAACAAGCATAAGCAGTATAATCAAGAAAGTATAATTAGGAATAGCATTTGAAGAACATATAAATTTTTACAAGGAATAAATATGTTATTATTCCACTTATCATATTTTCATTACTCTTCTCTCCCTGCCCTCCCCACCCTTTACCCACTACATAATCTAAATAGAATGTCATTGTTTAAACAAAGAAAAGAAGAAAAGGAGAAAAAAAAAGAAAAAAATGTATCAAATTACTGACCTTACTTCTCTTTTTTCAGAAAGAGAAACAAATTGAATAATAGCTTGTTATTAGTTCCTCAGATATTTTGACTGGTTATGAAACAAAACATTTCTTTGCACACAGAGAATAGCTTTGATTAAATCTTTTCAGAATATCTGTGGCTTTCTGGAAATGCAGGAACTATATTTAAAAAGATTAATAATGAAGTAAAATGATGAGAGAAAAAAGAAAAAAAACATAGAACAAATCATTTGTTTTTAGTCTCTTCTTCTTCTCTGAAGTCTTCCACGAAGTTTCAGTTGCCAGTCTCTTTAATGAAGGACTAGCCCATTCCATTTCCTCTATTTTATCCAAAATCTTATTTTTTGATAAACAGTAAAGCAGAGTCTAAGTCATCAAAAATTTTAGGACCATCAGGAAGGAAGATTTTAGCTTGGCAGGAAACAGAAGGTATGTTTTAAACTGTGCTTTTTAAGCTCCCTTATTAGTGGCAGAAAAACTTTTCTTTAGCTATTACCAAGGAAGAATAGTCATTGTCAAAACACACAGTTGTCTCATTAATTTTAACAGGAGCTTTAGCCCAAGCAGATTTAAGAACCATCTCTTTATCAAAAGATGATAGAAATCTAACTATAACTGATCTAGGATAGTTTTGTTAGAGTTAGTATTAGCTATAGATCTATGTGCTCTTTCGATACCAAAAGAGAATGCTTCTGGTAAGTCTAAAGTTTTAGGGAGCCATGTTGTTAAAAAAGAAGTAATATTGTTACCTTCAATATTTTCTGTCAGTCCAAAAATCCTAATGTTATTGCACCTAGATCTATTTTCCAGGTCATCCAGCTTTGTTTGTAAATGTGTAGTTTGTTTCAGCAGAAACTCAATGTTGATTTCCTCTTCTTGGATTCTATTTTCCATGTCATTCACAGCTTCTTCTATGCCTGTCATCTGGATCTTCTGTTGTTGCAGGTCTATATATAACAAGTCTATTTGTTTTGTAGTTTTTTCTATGAAGGTATCAATTTTAGTATCCATTTTATCCATCTTATCAGTAAGTTGCTGGATTATAGTTATCAGAGACTGAAGTTCTTTCTTGATGCTGGAGTCTTGAGAATTTGTCTTACTGGAACTCATTTCAGACTGATAAACTGACAGGAAAATTTCCAAAGTGATTTCTGACAGGAATATTGTTAAAATTTCCTTTCTTTTTTAGATATAGTTCAAGAACTATATAAAACAAACATATTTAGAAAGAAAATTACTTCAAAAATTAATTTTTTAAGTAATTAATTCCTATCAGTGTAATGAAATTGGTGGAGCTGAAGAAATCTGCTGCTATCCTGTGTTCATCCTTGGCCACACCCCCCCATGGGTGAAATTTTCTGATAGCATATCTATAGTATTGATCAAGCATGTGAGGGAATAGAGTGGCTAACTGGGATAGCAGCAGACAACTGATAGCTCTGTGGGACAGCAGGATGTGTATCCCCAGTACTGCCCTACCCACACCATGCAGTACTACCCTAGTCGACAAATAACACTGCAGTATATGTGGTGAGCCAAATTACTGGGGGGGGGTCATAGGTCACATGTATGGATATCAAATTGGGGGTCCCATACCCACCACCAACCCCACACAGCAGATTGGCTGTAGACAATCATACAGAAATGCCTGGCAAACGCCCCCACATGGTGACATCCATGAAATCCACAGAGTTTTACGCAGTGATATCACAGCAAGTTTGGCAGTGGCAGTTTGGCTTTGAAAGGTAAGAAGTCTGAAACTACAAATGTCTATGCCAGAACAATCTGACCTGTGGTTGATACTGTTATGCCTGTAGTCTGAAAGATAGGGCACACCATTATGCTACATGGCACCAACATTTTAAGCAAATATCAGCACAATCTGTGCAGATGTGTATCGTGTACAGTCATGCCACCCCCCATAGTCCCATAGAAATGCAATAATATGTTCCAAGACTTAAGCAGCATCCAGCTGTCACCCAGAATGATGGCACAGTGGTAATAAAAAGCAATTGTCAGTAACACCCAATGTCAACTTACTGGTGCCATCCCAGGGGTGTCTCCTGCCAGCAGCCTGGGAACATATGATCATCAGAATGCACTGCCCTACTACAGATGGCCTGCATCTGCCACACCTGGCCTACAGACCTCTGGCAAATGTCTGTGCCTCACTCGCAGTGCCCTTTAGGGAGTGTCATGGGGTTCATAACACCAACATAACACAGTCCACAAAATGCAAAGCAAGGCCATGCTGACAGCTGCTAGGAACAAACCTGCCAGCCTCAGGGAGCCCGAAATCAGGACAAAGCCATGAATAATGGGGTGATGAAGGTCCACAGAGAAGGACACCTGTGAAATACTGCTCTAATAATGTTATAAACTTGATGGAATGATTTGTATTAGCATGGAATGTCTAAATGGTGTAAAGTCTGAAACTGCAATGTCAACTGTCCTTAATAACTGACTTCAACCCTGAGTGACTTCCAAAACACTTTTGTTGGAAAACCACACTTGTTTGGGTAACCAACAAGATATATGAGTCATGGATGTGGACATTCTGCGATACTCTGTGCAGTCGACAGGCAGGGCTAGGAGTTTATACATGGGAATGCACTCACTGCAGACAGGCCTAACCCTGGAAGATGGTGACATCTCTGGACCCACAGAACCCTGGGCCACAGCCATGGGGAGTAACACACACCTCAATGATCACTCATCCTATGCAACATCCTGACCCCCAACATGTGGACATCAAAGCAAAAGGCGGGCCATACATATATGTTTGACAAACATACACCTCCAGGCTGGTCAAACAGTCTGACACACACAAGACCCTCCAAGTGCAGTCGACCATTGAGGAGAGCCCAATGCAAAGTGCTGGTAGCTATAGGCAAACATATCTGCGCAGAACACACACACCCCACATATCCCATCTCCTACAAATCTATCTGGAGTCTTCCCATCACCTTGATCCTGTCTGACTTATATTACCCAACTGTGGACTGGAAATCAGACCAGGCCAGAACCCCACCATTGTAATATATCACCAAGATGTTGGACCATTTCCACAGCACCAGCAGTCAAGTGCTTGTGGACACACCCCTCAACAGGCTGAATAGTGCAAGAATGCATAGCATTTGGCCAATAAACCTTGTGTGTACATCATCCATCCTGTATTCCTCTGGTAAATCACTGTGATGATCTGAGGAGGTATGTCACCAGGTGCGGAAACAGTACATGACAGTGTCAAATAGTATATATGACAGATGTCTGCTAAAACCAGCCCTGTAACCCTTGCAACGCATACATTACTGAGACAAATTGTCAGAATCATTGTATGGCCCATTTTCCCCACATTGTGAAAGGCTATCTCCAAATATCCTGCACCAGCAAGTTGAGAGGTATGGCTGTAGCACAAAACAAACCAGACTGGAGTACAACAATCCCTGGAATGGAGTCCCATGTGTACTATAGAAGGACACACTGGGCATGTTCATACACTTAGAAAAATGTCAGTAGGATCTAGGAATGATCAAGTCTTCCCCACCCAGTGCACTTTCTATTGCCCCACCTTAGCAGTCCTGAAGATGTCTGTCACCATAGATGTAGCTTTTGTTAGGCCCAGCCCCATAAGCTCTGTGGCACATGTGATAACTGCATAACACTATAGTACAAATAACTAGTTAGGTAGGAGTTCTACTCTCAGTCCTGGCAAATGTAAAAGTGTGTGTGTTTGTGTGTGTGTATGTGTGTGTGTGTGTGTGTGTGTGTGTGTGTGTGTGTGTCTGTGTGTGTGTTCACAACCAAATGCTTTTGGGTCCATTCAAGCCCAGTACACTTCCCCTTTCCCTACTTTAGCAGTCCAGCAGATATCAGTCATTTTAGAAGTGCCTTCTGTCAGGCCTCAGCCCCATAAGCTCTGTGGCATGTGCAATAACTGCATAACATGATAGTACAAATGACTATTTAAGTAGGAGTTCTAATCTCAGTCCTGGCAAATGTAGAAGTGTGTGTGTGTGTGTGTGTGTGTGTGTGTGTGTGTGTGTGTGTGTGTGTGTGTGTGTGTGTGTGTGTGTGTGCATGTGTGTGTGTGTGTGTGTGTGTGTGTGTGTGTGTGTGTGTGTGTGTGTGTATGTGTGTGCACGTGCAAGACTGAGGGAGTTGTGTGTTTGTTCATAGGTGAAGCAGTTTTATGCCATTCCCACCCATGACACTTCACAGTGCCCCACCTTATCGGTCCAGATGATGTCAGTCCCTTATCAGCAACCTTGGCCAGCTGTCAGCCAGGCCCTGTAAGCTCAGTAGTGCATGTAATAAATGCTTAATACTATAGTACAAATGACTAGTTTGGCAGGGTTCTACTCTTGTATCCAGCAAATGTGTGTGTGGGTATGTATGTTTGTAAGTAGAAGTATTTTGATATGTTTCCCTCCCACTGCCCTACTTTATCAGTTCTGCTGATGTCATTCCTCATATCAGCACCTTTGGCCAACTCTCATGCAAAGTAAGCTCTGTAGTGTGTGTGGTAACTGTGTAACACTATGGTACAAATCACTAGTTAGGTAGGAGTTCTACTCTCACATCTGGCAAGTTTGTGTGTGTGTGTGTGTGTGTGTGTGTGTGCGTTTGTAGGACAAAGTATTTTGATAGGTTAAACACCCATTGCACTACTTTATTAGTCCTGCTGATGCCATTCCCTTTATAGGTTCACAAGTGTGTAGTAGATAATGGCCCAGTAGCCCTAACAAGCCTAGCACATAGAAGGGCCCTGCCATTGTGCCACCCGAAGTTACGCCCTAGTGCCTTTATCAAGTATAGCCACTGCAGTGATCCTTGGGTTGAATTATTACCCATTCACTCATCAAGATTTCTCTGGAACAGGGTCAGCAAGGTGCTCTGGATAACATGTATGGGAAGTGTATTCCAGGGCATGTGCAGTCTCTTGGTGAGGGACCTGTCCCACCAGCATGTTATGGTGATTGTGGTACTAAGGCAGAGGTCTCTACAGTATGTGGTGTGGATAGATTTATATGTAGCATTTCTAAACCAGTTGGGTCAGACATAACTTTGTAAGTCAAGCACAGATAGCTGCTAATTAGGTGATATGATACAGAGAATAACTTGGGTCTGCTCAGTCTGTCTGTGTAGGAGATGTGTTTAATGCCTAGAAACCCCTTTGTGAAGTGCTTCTGTGGCTTTTCCAGCTGAAGCAGGTGTTTAGTGAGGTACATGGCAAATGTCCCATAATACTTGGGGAGTGGTCTAATGAGGGGATAGTAGACAGAGAACATTACCTCTGTCTTCCTGGATGCAAAACCCTTGGTAATGCAATGTGCCATATAGAAGGACTTCCTGACCACAGTGGCACTGTGGTGCTTGAAGGAGAAGTTGCTGTCACCCTGTGTCCCCAGATGCCTACAGTGTTCATTGGGCTCCCATTGATGTGGAACTTACTGAGAACTGACTGTTTTACCAAAGGGAACAATGATGCATTTTGTGGTGTTAAGCTTCTGGCCATGGTTTCCACACCACTCATTGGTCTCAGTGAGGCCTTTCTGTAGAATGTCTGCATCACTTGTGGAGTTCATGATAGCTCCCAGCTTGCAGTCCTCTATGAATTTGGTCAGCTGGAGTTCCTTTGTGTTGGGCTGGACTCCTGAGAAGTAGATGCTGGACAGGAAAGTATCCAATACTGATCCCAGTGGGACTCCACTCGTGACTGCTTGCCAGTCTGACTTGGAGTTTGTCACTGTCACACTGTATGTTCTGTGAACCAATTTGCAAATTACCCACTAATATAGGGGTTGATGCCTAGTTTGTTGGGTTTACCAATAATCCCTGACTGAGGAATGGTATCAGAAGCCTTGGCCAGATTGAGGTAGGCTGTATGCAGTGCCATACTGTCATACACATCCCTGGTGACTCACTCAAAGATGTCAACCAGATTGAACAGGCATGATCTGCCATTCACAAAGCCAAACTATGTGGGGTCCAGAGTTAGGTGATCACCCATATCTTGGTCAGTCAGGTCCCTGTTGATGCACCCATACCCGTACATAGACTTCTCAGGCTAAGGGCCCAGTAATCCCCAGGGTCTGTAGATGCTACCCCTTTATGGAGAGGGATGACTGAAGCATTGTGCCATTTTGGAAGGACAAAGCCTCAGGTGAGGTGGTGACTGACCAGGCCACACAGATGTAGTGCCAGGTCTCTGTGTATGTCATGTAGAACACAACCACAGATATGTTGAGTTCCCATGGAAGCTGTATCCTTGCCTGTGAACTATGCAGGTCTAACCTGGCCTGCAGTAATGCTGGGTGCCTGGCATTCATTTGCCATTGTGATTGTCCCCTTGGGGGGGAGAGAGGGACAAAGCTGGCATTGACTGTGTTGGCAAGACTGTGGCCAATATCTGTTGTGTCAGGATAGGAATCAGCATTGTGCAGTAACTGACAGTACTTGTGGTTATTGCTGTGGAGGTTGTTGATATAACTATCAAAGGCTTTTGTGATTTTCATCAGTGTCTGCTGCATACCTGCCTTTATAGCTGCCTGTAGGTGATTCCATGAGGGTTCACAAGTTGTGTTTGAGGCAAATAAGGGGGTTCACTAGTGTTGGGACACCACCATTTTCTGCAGCAGTGTCCTCCTTCTGTTGTACACTTTAATAATGGCAGGGGACCATCACAGTGACTTCCAGTGTTTGGAGGACAGTGTATGTGTTCTGTTGGCTATGGCTAGTACCATGCTTCCATGTACATGTTTGTGCAGTGCATATGTGTATGATGCGACAGTCATGCAGCTATTTCCCATTGGCATGAATGCAGTGAAGTCATCCACCCCTGTTTTCATGACTCCAATGTCAACATTGGAGAGGTTTTTCAAGGTGGTTACCTTTGTGGGGGGTGTGGGTGAGATGTTGAGCTCCATGTTAATTACATCATGTTTGGATCTGACTAGGCAGGGATTGACAACTGTGGGCGAGCAACAGGCCAATATTAAAGTAATCAATAGAGGTCAAGGTTGTTGCATCCTCTACTAGGGGGTCAGTATGAGCCGGTCCAGGCCATTGGAATTGATGAATTCCATGAATCGTTGGCCAGTGTACTGGTGCTTGACTACTTTCCCTAGGTGATGGAGGGGTAGTTGAAGTCTCCTACTATGTCAGTCTTGAGTTGGACCTTCATAGATGCCAGGGTGTTAAGTAATCTGCATTGACAGTCTAGGGACATAGCTGGGGACCAATAGCAGGCTATGGTGTGGATTGCACTATTCCCCAAAGTAATTTTTACGGGAAGTACCTCCGATGCATTATGCTGGGATACTAGTTTGGAGCTGTGCATATCCATTATGGATATGGAGACAACACCTGTGGAGGTGTGGTCCACGTTTTGGTGCTGGCAGCTGTGGAATGCATCATAGTCTGTTAGTGCAGGGCTGCTGTATGCTGCTGTGAACCACCTCTTAGTTACAGCACAAATGTCAATATTCTCCACTCTGAGGAGTGCTTTGAGTGACTGCATCTTGACAGTTAGATGTCTACAGTTGAGCAGCATGACCCTCAGATTGCATACATGTCTAGCTGTTACGGTGGTAGTTTGATTTGGAACACTGCCTAATAAGGCACTATAGGGGTGGCAAGACACTTACCCTGTACCTGGAAACCCAGGGCTGACAGATTTAGGACATCTCTGGAAAGGCATTGAGGTCTGTCAATCATGTTACTGGATCCACTGAGAATGACACACAACCCGTAAGCCAATGTTGCAGTCAATTATCTGTTGATAGTGCTGCAGCATCATTCTGGGTGACAACAGTATACTGCTCAGGGTTACTATCACACCTGCATGGACCACATAATCTGAATGTTCAACCATGTCCCTTATCATGTAACCCAGGGAGGTGTGTCTCAGGTCATTCACACCCACATGGATGATGACAGAGTGATACTTGTAGATGTTGTGGTGTGGCCTGACTGGGTGTGTCATGTGTTGGATGCTGGCATGTGATAGACAGTTGGCTGTTACCTCCTCCATAATCAACATAGTGGGAGGGACATCTGTGTTCCACAGTACTGAGTCACCCATGATCACTGTATTGTGCAAGGTGGTCAGCCTTAGGAGCTTAGGTTGAGGGATACACTGTGTAGGTGGCATATTGATTTTTAAATTTCACCTTCCCCAGCGCACATCTTCTGTCCCCAAACGAGCTGCTGGCTTGCTCACAGGCGAGTGTCTTCATCCCTGATCACCTTGTATCAATATAACAGCCTGTCCTCTGTTCCTGTGTGTGTGCCATTGCTCACCTGGTGTGGTTCCTGCCCTGTGACACTCCCCACTTTTGAAGCTATTACGGCATTTTGGACCCTAGCAAACCTTCTGAAGCACACTTTAGTGTCTGCCTAAAGACTGCTATAACAGCCTGTCCTCTGTTCCTGTGTGTGTGCCATTGCTCACCTGGTGTGGTTCCTGCCCTGTGACACTCCCCACTTTTGAAGCTATTACGATGTTTTGGACCCTAGCAAAAGTTCTGAAGCACACTTTAGTGTCTGCCTAAAGACTGCTATAACAGCCTGTCCTCTGTTCCTGTGTGTGTGCCATTGCTCACCTGGTGTGGTTGCTGCCCTGTGACACTCCCCACTTTTGAAGCTATTACGGCGTTTTGGACCCTAGCAAACCTTCTGAAGCACACTTTAGTGTCTGCCTAAAGACTGCTATAACAGCCTGTCCTCTGTTCCTGTGTGTGTGCCATTGCTCACCTGGTGTGGTTCCTGCCCTGTGACACTCCCCACTTTTGCAGCTATTATGGCGTTTTGGACCCTAGCAAACCTTCTGAAGCACACTTTAGTGTCTGCCTAAAGACTGCTATAACAGCCTGTCCTCTGTTCCTGTGTGTGTGCCATTGCTCACCTGGTGTGGTTCCTGCCCTGTGACACTCCCCACTTTTGAAGCTATTACGGCATTTTGGACCTAGCAAACCTTCTGAAGCACACTTTAGTGTCTGCCTAAAGACTGCTATAACAGCCTGTCCTCTGTTCCTGTGTGTGTGCCATTGCTCACCTGGTGTGGTTCCTGCCCTGTGACACTCCCTACTTTTGAAGCTATTACGGCGTTTTGGACCCTAGCAAACCTTCTGAAGCACACTTTAGTGTCTGCCTAAAGACTGCTATAACAGCCTGTCCTCTGTTCCTGTGTGTGTGCCATTGCTCACCTGGTATGGTTCCCGCCCTGTGACACTCCCCACTTTTGAAGCTATTACGGCGTTTTGGACCCTAGCAAACCTTCTGAAGCACACTTTAGTGTTTGCCTAAAGACTGCTATAACAACCTGTCCTCTGTTCCTGTGTGTGTGCCATTGCTCACCTGGTGTGGTTCCTGCCCTGTGACACTCCCCACTTTTGAAGCTATTATGGCGTTTTGGACCCTAGCAAACCTTCTGAAGCACACTTTAGTGTCTGCCTAAAGACTGCTATAACAGCCTGTCCTCTGTTCCTGTGTGTGTGCCATTGCTCACCTGGTGTGGTTCCTGCTTGTGACACTCCCCACTTTTGAAGCTATTACGGCGTTTTGGACCCTAGCAAACCTTCTGAAGCACACTTTAGTGTCTGCCTAAAGACTGCTATAACAGCCTGTCCTCTGTTCCTGTGTGTGTGTGCCATTGCTCACCTGGTGTGGTTCCTGCCCTGTGACACTCCCACTTTTGAAGCTATTACGGCGTTTTGGACCCTAGCAAACCTTCTGAAGCACGCTTTAGTGTCTGCCTAAAGACTGCTGTATGTATTTACACCTCTATCTTGCAAACTTTTGTGCGGTGTTTGTATGTGGCCTAGGATAGGGCTCTGCCTCGTGTCTGCCAGCGGCTTACCAGCATCCAACGCTCTAGTTTCCCTCAGTAACCTTCTCTCCCTCGCCCATTTTTTCCCTTCCATAACTGAAACTGCTCTTGTACTTCTCTAAGACGGCCACTAGATGGCAGTTTTCTCCTGTCCAATTCTGTTCCAACTGTAGCTCTTTTATACTGAAATACACCTATTTTCTTTTCGGTATATATTTCCCCTTGCAGTTTGATCTGCCCTCTGGACTTGTAACTCACAGAGTATCCCTACACTCTCTCCCCATACTTCACTAACTTACCCTTCCAAACATACACTACTTAGTCTCTCTTA